>NC_143058.1:44515735-44667549 GCF_052426305.1 Pelodiscus sinensis | reverse complement strand
TGTCAACAGAACTCTTGTAGTCTGGACGCAATGTTACAGGCAATAACACCTTCTGTCGACAGAGTTCTGTCGACAGAAGGTGTTATGTCTCGTAAAATGAGGTATACCAGCGTCGACAAAACTGCTGAGTTCTGTTGACGTTATGTCGACAGAACTCAGCGGTAGTGTAGACGCTGGTATAGTTTTGTCGACAAAAGTCCACTTTTGTCGACAAAACTAGGTAGTCTAGACACACCCTTAGTCTGATGTGTCAGGGTAACACCATGATGCCCCAAGTTAATGCATTGTGTGCATTAGTGCTGTGTCTGACACAAGTTCAGCTGCTAAAGCCTAGAGATTGAGTCATAACACAGAAGGTAAGTAAAAATTGAAGGTAAAATCACGGCTCAGCTGAAGTTAGTAGGAGGTTTGCCTTTGACTTTGTGGGAGCAGGATTTCACCCTCATATACTGTTAACTAAAGGTGACCAGTCAGGGAAAATGGAGGACTGGAAAGTGTTAGACAGTAAGAAGTACCATGTAGGTTCCAGTCAAACTGTACAGCAAATTGAAATAAAATCTAAGCAAGATAGTAAGGGACTAAAGTCACTTATTTGTAACATCAGTAGTAATGGTGCTGAAGTCCTTCATGTGTGTTACTGGGTCAGTTAGGATTATGCCAGAGTGTGTTACGAGGTGATAGTGGGAGGACAAACAAAAGAGAACCTAGAAAATGGAATTTTAAGCAGATACACTGTAGTCCTGGTAAAATATAGTGAGGTTGAATTGAAGAGAGGAAGGAAAACACGTTAGAGACAAATAAAACAGGAAACATTATCTCAACAAAAATGAAATAACAAATTAGAGATGGGGAGAAAAAGGCATCACTGTACCTGAAGCAATCACAACAATCTCATTATATAACTTCTGCTGCTCTGACAAGTCATTAATTGTCTATTGAACACATATAATTGTATCTAACTGTATGGAGCATTTTAGTTACTAATCAGGACTGGATAGTCTAATGTTCATAAAAAGCTAAATGTGGAAATGAAAATTGAAAATATTTTTGCGTTTCCAGTGTGTGTGTAAATTCCTAATGACTTGGTTCGTTTATGGCTTCCGTAGCTCATTCTAAAACTAGTCCCATGTACTTATGGAGGAAAAGTATAGCAGACATTTTAACAAACTTCTTATTGATATCGTAAAAGATATTTTGAAGTATGATTTTAGTGAAATGGTCTGGTTGTGTTAAATCATTTTCCCCTGAACAAGTGTCAGGGCAAAATTGTTACACAATTGTCATTAACTGGCACACTTGTTGGTAGGCTCACACAGAAGACAAAGTCTGAATTACCATGAAAACGAAACTTCTGGAAGGAATCCCTCCAGATTGCGGCTGTGGCTTGTTGGCAGGGAATGATGGGGAAATGTAAATTGCTACTGTGCATGCTGTATCTGTTTTGTGGGTAGAGGATTTCAGCCTCCAAAGATGTCAATTCAGCAGCTTTTGCGAGCACTAAGAATTCATTCAAAACACTAAAATTAGGAGAGAAAAATGTGATAAAGGGTTAATGTGCTGTGTGACTGCTTGTTTATATCTCTATATTGTTACCATCAGGGTGTTGATGAGCACGTATTTATCCATAAGCCACTAATTTACTGCCACTTTGCCCATGGCTTTGGAGAACCTTGTTACTTTCCAGTATCTGATTGGGAGAAGCTGACCAGAATTTTAACAGATTCATTAGAGCACTACAATGAGCTTCATGCTGCAATGAATCTTGTTCTTTTTGAAGATGCTATACAGCACATGTAAGTTTCCTTACTTGCAGTTGGTATAATGTGTGCGCTAACAAAGATAATCACTGAAGTGCAAATTCATTTAAAGGTGACCTGCAAGGGTATTAAAAATAACCTCACATCTTTAGAGCGGTGTGCCGAGTGCCCCAAGTGACCAGGCTAAGCCAGGCATTTAGCACTGTTTTAATACAAAATGTAACAATTTTTACTTTTAAAGGTTCCAGGAAACATTCACCCGCTGTGAATTGTTGGCTTCCTCTTAGTGTGACCCACCCAGCCGAGGCAGACTGCATCTTGACCCATTATGATATTTTAAGTTTAATTATTACTATATTATAATTATTTAAAACATTTTACATTGAAATAAAATAAAAAAGGCTATTTAAAAACACTTTAGAAATCTGCACAATACTATAGAATGGGGGCTTAATTAACTCCCTCAGGCTCACTCCAGTAGTAAGTGGGGAATCTGTGGTAAATATGACATCTCCAGTTTAGTCTGGTCATCTACAGCAGAAGTTATTGCTCCCTGTTTAGACTTTGCAAAGGCTACAAGAGGAGGAAGGGAACTAAAGTAAGATTTAAAGTAACATTTTTAAAATGTTAAATCCCTCCGAAAGAAGCTTTTCTGGGGCATCCATTGCATGGTTTGTAAGATGATTGTGTATTAATAAAAGTATTGTATTAACACACAATTATTAATATTAAATAATACATTAATAATTCAATTATTTTGCTGTTTGTTCACTTTTTGTATTCCATTCAGCTTAAATGGTAAAACTATACTGGTCAGTTTTGCTTTGTATATTATGTTTCACCTTCTGGTTTTCATACATTTCTAGAATGTCAGAGGGTTTGAACTCACAACATTATAAGTGAAATTTAAGTCCTATGCCCTAGACCTTTCTCCCACTTTTTCACTGAAATATAAAATACGAAAATATTTCTGTTGGCTGGTTTTGGAATCCCTTCCCTCCATGTTCGCAAAGCCTAAAATGGGGTCTGTATCCCTTTGCACAGTAAAAAGGCCTCTCAAAGGTATATGAATTGTGAACAATTATGTTTCTTTTTGAGGAATGTCATTAGATTCACCTTGACACCAAACTAGGAATACAAGTCAATGATTGAGGACCCCCAAGGAATGTAAAAATCCTTCCACTGGGACCCAGAGCAGAAAGCATATTACCTCTTCATCTTGTTTGGATTTTGTTCATCAAGAAAAATGTATTTAATTACTATGACAGGAAGCAGTGCGTGTAGAGGCTGAACTGAGCCTGAGACCAGATGTCACGTAGTCTGAGAGAGCATGAGAAACTTATAAACTGTTAATAGAGTAGAACCTCATCAATTATGGTAACTAAAAGAACCTTCTATTTTACTTGAGTGGGAATGTAATTAAGCCATTCGATAAAGGCTTTATCCTTTTACTGCTATACATAGTGGCTACATCTACACTGGCGGCTTCTTGCGCAAGAACAGCTGTTACTGCACAAAATCTTGCTGGGTGTCTACACTTCATACGTGTTCTTGCACAAGTAAATTTACAGTCTAGGTTCGGAAAACAGGGCTTCTTCTGGAAGAGTTATTCCTCTCCCCACAAGGAATAAGCCCTCTTGCGCAAGAGCTCCTGAGCAAGAAAGCAGTGTAGACAGGCAACATGAATTTCTTGCACAAGAAACTCCTTTGGCTAAAATGGCCATCAGAGCTTTCTTGTGCAAGAGAGCATCCGCACTGCAATGGAAAGCTCTTGCGCAAAAGCACATGCCAGCATAGACGTGCTCTTGTGGAAGTCTTTTTGTGCAAGAACTCTTCCGCAAAACAGTTCTTGCACAAGCTGCCAGTGTAGACATAGCCAGCAGGTTTTGTATCGACATTTTTGTTCAACATGGAAATTACAAGATCCGGGAAATGTGAAATATATAGACCCATTTGTATCTAGTTTACCTGTTTGAATTCAGTCCATGTCAGCAGTGACCAAAAATGACTGCCATCTGCTGGCTGATGGTCTCAGTCCAGTTCTCAGTGTGGTTTTTCTGTCAGATGTTGATGGCTGTTTGGCTGTGTGTGCATGTTCTCCCTGCAGTCAGTCTCAGTTCTGCACAAGTAGCTGGCACAGCAGATCTCAAGCAAACTGCCCAATAAGACAACAAGATTTGGTTTAACAGTGAAGGCTCCCAGCCAGGTTTTTTGTTGACGCAGGATACTAATACTGTACTTCAGACTCTCCCAGATCACTAATGCAAATATGCCCATGACAATGGATTCAGCAAGGTCAGTGGTGGGACTTTCCACCAACCCCTAAGCTGGATAACAGCATTACCTCTGAGATGTCTCTTTATACACCAGTACAAACAAGTTACATATCAGTCCTGACATATCTCAGTGCCACCCCCTGATGTATCTGGGTGCAACAAAGTGATGTATGTAGGGGTCCCCCATTACCTTGTTCATGTAGGTTAAATCAAAACGCCTCTATTCATCATACTGTTATCCTGACCTCATCTTTAGGATGGGTCAGTGTATATCTGTGAGGAATGTGCTGGCATTGAGGTGTTCTGGTACCACCCTTCTAGAATGTGCTTGTGTTAGTGTTCTCTGCCTAGCAATATCAGCCCTATGCTTGCCATATTCTGTGAGCAGGGCCTGCCTCTTGCTCACAATTTAACTTGGCTTTATATCAGCAAAGTTTTCACTATTTTAGCTCACGTTTCAAACCAGGGCTCTGATACAAGGTCCTAGGTTTCAGGCCCTTTTTCTTAATTGCCCAGTAGATAGGTATACACATCCTACAGATTACCACTGGCACTAACTAGTAGTCCCAAGAGAGAAGCCAGAGGCTGACTAGGCATATGAAGAAACAGGAGCGATGAGGAGTCCTGTGGCACCTTATAGACTATGGGTATGTGTACACTACAGCGTTAATTCGAGTTATCTTAATTTGAAATAGTTAATCCGAATTAAGCTAATTCTAATTAACGCGTCTACCCACAAAATGCAGTTTGAATTAGCGTTTTGCTAATTCAAAATACCGCATCCACACTGAGTGGACACTGATTCAGATTTAAGGCTGGCTGGAACCAAGTCGGGTAGGGCATCAGGTCAGGAGTTTCTTTATGTGGCTGTTGCCTGAGGCTAGCTGAGGCTTGTGCTTAAAGGGGACACGCACGCACATGCCAGGTGTCCCTGCTTGCTTGTCTTCCTCGCTGAGGGACAGCACACCATTGTGTCTTGGAGTGCTCTGGTTGCCCTCACTCAGAACACCATAGCATTCTGCAACATGGAGCAAGAGTTGCTCCTGGGTACGCTGGTGCTTCTTGTGAACATGTTGCTGTGAGCTTGGCTGCACTTTCTGCAGGCTGCCATCCGGGAGGTCCATCGGGGGGCTGTCAGTATCCAAGAGGCTCTGCGGGAGAGCTTCCACCCTGAGGAGCACTCAGAGCTTTCCTGGTCTGCCCCACTGGAGGCTTGTGCTTCATTTCTCCCTCACGTCCTTCCACTTACTCCTCCCCCAACCCCGCTTCCTGATGTCAAATAAAATACAAGTATTTTCATGAACACAAACTCTCTTTATTTAATAAAACTGGTGGGGGACGGGGGGGAAATGAAACTCTGGTGAGACTGGGGAAAAGAGGTGGGAGAAGGGAGAGGAAAGGGTGGGAGAGGGGAGGGGGAAACCTGGGAGGAGGGAGGTGGAAGGGAAAAGCAAGGGGAAGAAGGAGGAGGAGAAGCTCAGGGTTGGGGGTCTCAATGGACCACCTCGATTTTCATGAGAACCTGCTTCTGGGAATGCATGTGGACTTTGGTGGCCAGGCTGGCAGCTATCCTGCCATAGATGGCTGCGTTCCTCCATCTAGTATGGAGATCATGGATGCTGGGGGCACCCCCCCCCCAAACCTGAGTAAGGTCCACCCTGATATCCGCCATGGACCAGGAAGGCTCCTGGGAGCTGGCAGACTGCTTCTGGGGAGCAGTGGAGGGCTGGCTGCCCGTGGCTTGCTGGCTCATGTTTTGGGGCCACTGGGTGAGGGGCAGTGACTGCTGGCTCTGGGCTGGCAGGCTTGGAGCTGGCACAGGCACTGTGGCCAGAGTTAGCCCTTTTAACGGCTCCGGGGGGAGGGAGAGGAGTGTTCTTAGTTGAGGCTGGAGTGGCCACCAGGGCACCCTGAGAAGGCTGGAGGCCCCCTATTTTAAAATAAGTGTCTACACAGCACTTATTTCAAATTAGCTAATTTGAGTTTGGTGTTACTCCTCACAGAATGAGGTTTACCAAATTCAAATTAAGCACCTCGCTATTTCGAATTTAATTCAAAATAGCGGTTTGCCCTGTGTAGACACTATTAAAGTTAATTCAAAATAATGGCTGTTATTTTGAATTAACTTTGATATGTAGACATACCCTAACAGATTTATTGGAGCATACGCTTTTGTGGGCAAAGACCCACTTTGTCAGATGCATCTCATGAAGTGGGTCTTTGCTCATGAAAGCTTATGCTCCAATAAATGTGTTAGTCTATAAGGTGACACAGGAGCCCTTGTCGCTTTTGCAGATTCAGACTAACACGGCTACCCCTCTGATACTTAATTGAGACAGGAGTATTCCGAGGTAGACTTTACAGGTTAGCATTTAAGCATGAAGTATGGCTTTGTGATGATATCTGCCGTGATCCAGCCCAGATCTATTCTGTGAATAAATTAAGGGATTCACACTATATGGGAGCTTTCATAAATATTACATTTAAAAAAAATAGGAATGACTTAATTAGTAGAGGTGGGCCCAAGCAAAAACTCAGATCCAAGTCACATACCCAAATATTAGCAGGATGGAAATTCAGACTGGGACTTGGCAGCTGAGATTTATCTCTGAAAATCCCACTAACATTTTTTAGCCAATAATCATTTGTAGCAGACATTTCCATCATATGTAATCTATCAAGCAAAAATAAAAACACTGTAATTTAATCTAATTTCCATAGGTGTCATATCAGCTGCATTCTTGCGGCCCCATATGGCAGTGCTCTCTTAATTGGAGTTGGAGGCAGTGCTGCTTAGCACTGAAGTTTGTGCTGCTTAGCAGCCTTTTTCAGCTCCCTGGCAGTTTTCCAAATAGCTTTTAGTCAAGGAAATGTTATCCATGATCTTAGGATAAAAGTTTTAATTTCTTTTGACATACTGTTTGTATTTCACAACACTCCTAGAATTACCCATTTTCTGTCAGCCAGTGATGGGGGATTCTTTACTGTTCATGAGCAGCAAATGGCTCAGATTAGTTTGTATGTCCATATCTGTGCATAGTGATGGTAGTCCACAATACATTCTGAGCCTAGATATGCTCCCAGTGGTGACTGGTTTCCTCCTTACTAGAGGAAACATCCAATAATTTGAAAACCATGACTTTCTGGCTGCTTTGTGCTAAGTGGGTGCAAAGCAGCTGAAACAAGAGTTATGTCGCATGGTACATTTTAAAAAAATGTGAACTGTTTTCGGTCTCATTTCTTGTCCTTTATCTTGGTCTCTGCTAAGGACCAATTATCATTTAATGCTGGGTTTAACTTTCAAAATCTGTGTTTGAGAGGATTAGAAGTCAGACAAGGTGAGTTCACCCAGGCTTACCATGGACTAAAATCCTAAAGTGCACATATCTTAAGCTTAACTGTGGCCAGCTTTTATTTGTGACCTAATCATGGCAATTGTTCAGATTGGCCTGTAGACATAACATCTTGACCAAGAGCCAAATTTAGTACTTAGAAGTCAATGCACTTGCATTACAGAGTAATTTAGTAATATACGTATAGAAAAATAAAAATCAGCAGATAATTTTATTTTATATTTCTGTAGCTTGGTGAAAATAAAAAGGGCTTTTCCCCCTTAGGTATGTCTAGACTATATGGTTCCATCGACGGAGCCATGTAAACTAGTTTACCCAGCATAGTCAATGAAGCAGGAAATGAAATAATCCACGCTTCGTTGAAATAAACATGGCCACCGCGCTGTGCTGACGATCAGCTGATCCGGCACAGCGCAGCAGTCTAGACATGGATCTGTTGGCTGGGGAAGCCTTTGCCGACCAATCCTATAAGCCTCGTTTCATGGGGCATAAGGGATCGGTTGGCAAAGGCTTCCCCAGCCGACAGATCCATGTCTAGACTGCTGCGCTGTGCCAGATCAGCTCATCATCGGCATAGCATGGTGGCCATGTTTATTTTAATGAAGTGGGGATAATTTAAAACCCCACTTCATTGACTGTGCTGGGTAAACTAGTTTACATGGCTCTGTCGAAGGAGCCATATAGTCTAAACATACCCCTTGTGACTGACAAATTAAAATATAAAATTTATCACCTTTAGAAAATATATGGTAAAAATGATGTTCTTACTAATTTCCTAAATGCTTATTTATACAGAAGAGTAGAAGCGCTCCAAAGAAGGTTCTAAGTAACTAACGTGTTTTACATTTATTTTACATGAGAAAATATAAATTAAAGAATATTATGTAATAGAATTTCAGATATCAGATGCCCAAGCTACAGAAACAGATTTGTCAGTGTTCTCATCAACAGAATCTTGGGATCGAGAAACTTACTCCTGTGTGCTCTAGGAAGGTGGCAGGTGTGCTGGTCTCTTTCAGTATTCCATGAAAGTTCTTCTTTTGTCATTGATATTCTTAATACTCTTTGGGCAAGATTCAGCTCTCAAGTGCATATGCAGTACTCCTACTAAGTCATATACATCTGAGAGCAGAATGTGTTTTTTATAGTACAGAACAATGTAGTGTAGTACACTGTCAGTCATTAGTGATGGATTTGAGCTACAAAGTTGAGATCTGAACTTTTGCAGCATTTGGGGGATTTGCTGTTAGTGTTTTGGATCAGGATTTTGACTTGGGTTTACCGCTAACTCACTTGGAATTGCATCTTGACCATTAATTGTAAAAAGTAGTTGTTTTCCAAAACTTATAACAGTGAGGAATGATCAAATGTGAAATAATGTTAAAGCAGTGCTTTATGTAGATTACTGAGCAGCTAAAACCGGCTATGTCTACACTACGGGGTTCTTCTGGGATACCGGAGGTATCCTGGAAAAACTCTGCTGCATCCAGGGACCGCGTCTGCTCTTCCACTTTTTTTGTGGAAGAGCAGACATGCTCTTTCGGAAGCCCTGTCTTCCTCCTCCCACGAGGAAGAAGGGCTCTTCCAAAAGAAGAGGCTTTTTCAATATTTGGCCCACTATAGACCGGCCAAATTTCAGAAAAGCCTCTTCTGAAAAAACTATTGGAAAAAGATATGCAAATTGTGGAGTGCAATTTGCATACCTTTTTCCCATAGATCATTGTAGTGTAGACATAGCCACCTTCTGCCTCAGAAGGACAGTTAGGGTGTATCTAGAGTACGCACAACAGTCGAAAGAGGATATGCAAATTCCATGGAAATTTGCATATCTTCTTCCGATCGCACTTTCGAAAGCAGAGCTTTCGAAAATGAAAGTAATTAAGATGTGGCTTTTTTGGTGAACCACCCCCTTAGTCAAAAAGCAACTTTTCCTCAAAAGTGAAATTTGCATATCTTCTTTCAACCGTTCCCTGTAGTCTAGATGAGCCCTTAGGGCATGTCTACACAGCAGGGCTAACGCCAAAATAAGTTCCGTAGCTTAAATCAATTGTGTAGCTTAAGTCAAAATAGCGTATTTCAGCTTTTGGCTCTGTATACATGGCAGGAAGTCTGAGAAAAAGCACTCTTCCTCTGACTTCCCTTACTCCTCATAAAATGAGGGTCACAGGAGTTAGTGTAAGAAGTCCTCCAGCTCGACATTATTTTGACATTATGTTGAAATAACTGCTTGTAGCGTAGACACGAACTATTATTCCGAAATAACACTGTTGTGTAGATGTACTCTTATATATGCATCTATAGAATCACTTTGCAAAGGATTGAAATATACTTGCCTTCAAATACAAGCCAGCAGAAGGTTTCTATTAGCTCCGGATAGTAAAAGTACTGTTGTTTTTTTAAACAATGTGTTCTGCACTGGATTTATGCACGCCTCTAGTGGCCATACTTCCCCGTGTACAAAACAAGAATAGAATATGTCATGTGAATAATTTGTATTGATCTACATATCTCCATGTTTAACTTGATTCTCAGGCTTGTGAAGATTTGTGATCTTCATGCATTTTTATGTGGCGTTTCAGGGGTGGTTTAGGTGCACTGATCTTCATGGCAACATAAGGTATCTGAGTAATGCTTGGAAGACAAAATGATAATGTATGCTCTAAAGTTATTAGATACAATGATTAGGTGCCACCAAAATGATGGCACAAAATAAAAGGTCCATGTATTTAAACCCTGAAGAAATCCTACCCTTTCTTTGTTTTCTATAGGCAATAATTAAAGCAATAAATAGAAATGTGGTTTTACTGTAAAAAGACATTAACAATCTATAACTAAAAAACTAAAAGTGAATGGGCCATTTTTATCTTTAATGCGACGGAACTGAATTTAGTAGAGTTACACTATTTGAGATATGAGCCTAAAGAATTACTGTAGCTTTGACATTCCTAAGGGCCTAGAAAATAAATAAATATGATCAACACAGCTGACCATTATTTCCCTCTTACCACCTTTTAAAAAAATGTTTTGCATACCACCTATGGCCCAGAGGATTCAAATGACACAGGTGTAACTCAGTTGCACAGAGATCCATTGAAGTCAATAGGGCTCTATATGAATTCACACATATGGTTCTCAATTCTAGATTAGTGCCTGACTGAATGAACCAATGGTGCCTCATGTTCACCCGCTCAGCCTGTCCTTAGCCTGCTCTGAAATGTGTGTCTCAGTTTAGAGTTGCAGGCCCTTTTGGGTTTCAGCAGATGCATAGGTTTACTGTATGTATGTTACTTATCTAGAAACAACAGTGAAAAAATCCCTCTGTTCTTCACTTTCATACAACCATTCTGTCCATCCCAGGATATGAGTTAGAGTCTTTCCACCAATTGGTCTCTACATCTGATTTATGTGCTGCATACCTTCATGGTTTGCTTTTCACAGAACTTAAGGTTTACTTTTATAATCTGGCTAAAATGTATATTCTAGAAATTGACAATGATTTAAATTCACCATCCTGTTTCCTCCACTCCTTCAGAAATACTTATATCGCTGCTTCTCTCTTGCTAGATACAGTCAATGTGTCTCCTCCACAGCCCCAGAGTTTTACTGGAAAACTAAACAGTATTCAAGAAAACATTTGTGATGAAAAATATGAAAATACTGTATGAGGACAGTCAACATGGGCTTATAGGGTAATTTGCAAGATGATCTGAAAGCAAAATCATTGTTCGCTTTTTGGGTAACCTTCACCTTCTTTGGAACAGTGGCTAGATCTTCAAATTGTTAATTATGTACTGCCCTCTAGGGATTTGTGTTCT
Source organism: Pelodiscus sinensis (assembly GCF_052426305.1). NCBI lineage: Eukaryota > Metazoa > Chordata > Testudines > Trionychidae > Pelodiscus > Pelodiscus sinensis. The sequence goes on along the minus strand of NC_143058.1, from coordinate 44,656,348 downwards.
GCTTGTGGCAACATGCTTGCAGGCCTTAAGAAATCCATTTATTGCAGTATATATTTCTCATATGGAATGGTTACTGCTCTCCTCTTCGCCTTTTTTACCTTAATAGTAACTTTGAATATCTCCTGTTCCAGATTATCATTGTTTTTAGTTTGCTTTTTCACCCTTTTTCAGGTTGTTGCGTTTTTTTATTGACTATTGACACCATGCTTATCCTGTGTTTTGTATTCAGTAGATTTTAAGTGTACATGCATGTATAGGTCTGTACAGAGAGTGTGTGCATATATATGTATAAACATATCATATATATATTCCTTTCACATTACTTTAATAAAACCAATTGTAGCTTTTAATTTGTGATATTTCTAAATAAGTGTTTTTTTAAATGTTTATCTATATTCAAGTTGTGGAAATGATGTGTTGCATTTCTGACTTCTGAGTGAGGTTTCCACCCTTTATTTTTAAGTTATAGTGAAGATTATCAGCACTGTTTCTTCCCAAAGATGCCTATTCCTTATGAGTCTTTTCTTGTTTTAATTAATCACATCAGGTAAAAAATAGAACTAGACTTAATAAGAAAAACAATGAAAACTAGTTTCTGTTGCACTTTATAAACCATACTGAATAATTCAAATAATTCAGGTTAAGAAGACCACAAGAGAAATCTTCACAGGTTTAAAATAAAGAACATTGACAAATATATTCATGATCAAAACAGTTCAGAGATATAAGCTCTTAAAATGAGCAAAAGGACAGCAGGTTTTGAATAGGCTTCATCAACGAAGGGGAGAGGTCAGCTGTGGAGATTGGTTATAGGAGCTATTAAATCACCTCTGTGACACCAGCAAAACAATCTGTATAACATAATCATGTGCAATCAGCAAAAATGCTGTTTGTTACAAAATGTTTTCCCCTTTTAATATTGTTATTTAAAATGGTGCAATGTAAGGTGCACACACTTGCATTCCACCAGTACAAAGTGTTGTTATTAATGAATTGTGGTGCTTTTGTGACTTTTTTTTTTCAAAGCAAAAAGTTGTCAGGAGATCTCTCCAACCTTCTGCTTAAGTAGTTGAAGGCTCTCTTTTGGATGAATCAGGCTTAGTCCTTATATTGTCATTATAGACATCTGTGCGTGATAAAATATTTAGTGTTCTCACGTGGAGCAGGTCAGTCTGAAGTCTTGCATTACACAACTGTGTTTGGGTTAATTTGGTCTTTTTAACTACTTGATACCAATCATCTTTTTAAAGTGCATGCTACTGCATTGTAAGAACTGGCAAAAGTGTGTGTGTTGGGGGGTGATTTTTTAGTAAAGTCCCCACTTGCCCCCAGTCAGGCCTTGTCTACACTATTATATTTTGTCACTAAAACCTGCATTTTGGCGATAAAAGAGTGAGAGCATACACACTGCAATTTGACTTCTGTCGGGGAAAACACCCAGTTTTGGCAACAAAAAATTTCCACTTCTATAAGATATTTTTTTCTTTCCCCCTTTTGTCAACAAAGAGCTGGTGTAGACACTGCTGTTTGTTCTGTCATCAGAAATGACTACTGCCAGTATACCTCAATTCCTGCCCTGATTGCTCTGCTAGGTGTTTTTTTCTCTGCTGTCCATGGGTGATGGGTATCAGAAGCATGGGGAGTCTAAGCCTCCCCAAACAGCCAGGTGCGACCCTGCTACCCTCCTGCTTCCAGAGGGCTCTCCATCGGTGGCTGGATGCTTCGCCTCCCCATGCTCTGGGGCTGAGGAGTCAGAGGCTGCACTGCCAGCCCCCCAGAGCTCTGGAGGGCACTAGCCTTTAGGGGACAGCAGCCACAATGGGGGAGACTAAGCTCTAGTGGGCAAAGAAGGGACAGAGTCTTGTGTAGAAGGGGCAGGGTAGGGGGGCTATCCTTCTCTAGCCAGGGTTTACCCAGCACCCAAGGCAATACCCCTCTTCTGCCCTGTGCTAGGAAACCAGCATCAGGCAGACTTCTTCACAGGGAGCAGAGACAGAGGTAGACTTGCTGCACTGCTTTGATACCCTAAGCCAAAGAGCTTTCAGAGCTAATCATGATGCTACTCCCAGCATAAAGAGATGGTGGGAGAAACCTGAGGGACTCCCAGGATGCACAGGAATCAGCTCTGCCTTCCCAGGATGCTGCACTGTGAGATACATACCCACAATGCAATGCTCACACTGTTGATGATGGTGGCCCCGGTGTGTCGACAAAGGGAGAAAGTGTGAGCATCCTTTGGCAATTTTTGTTTTGTCAACTGTTGGGTGTCGACATAACTTTTCTCAATAAAACTTGGTAATGTAGCAAGGCCTGAGAGCTGCGGAGAAAAGGTGGTAACCAACAAGCTGTGAGGAGTGCATCTATCCACTGGAGATGGCAGAGGGAAGTCCTGGACACTGTTCTTCCTTTGGGGGCTAGTGTAATGGGAAGGGGCTCTGCACAGCCTCCTGGAGTATTTTAGAGGTGTGAAGTGGCCCATTCATTTCAATTAATCTGAAAACCCCATAGCGATGAATACAGCTTCATACAATAACTCTGAGAGGTAGGTATTCTCCTTCTCCCTCTCCCAAAGTCTTTGCCAGCCCCTGTTGTCAAATATGAGTTTTCAAGATAGTTTTGGTAGGTACATTGGTTTTAGAGTAAACTGAATATTAAAATCAGCTCATTGCAAGGTGCTACATTTGAGGAATGCTTGCACCGAGAGAGACAGGCATACCAATATTCAACCTCATCTCACTAGGCACTTGGATTTTAGAGCATTTTGAAAATGTAGCTCATAATGTGGGGGACCATATATTGGATCTTTTATCAAATAATCCTAAATTTGGACCACAAACCACCCAGACCCTGTGGTAGCACAGCAATAATTACACTGGGACAGTAGTGACATGACAATTAACATTACTCTAGGATTTCCATTTTAACAGAAATGAAAATGATTTAGAAAAATTCTGTCTCTTGGGATTAGACTATTATTTCTACTACGTGGTTTATTTTAGTTTATATGGTATTTGAGGGGGTTTTCCCCTATCACAGGTTGGGGTAGGGAATATCATTTTAAGTTTGCTTTTAAAAGAGTTATGTGCTAAGATTTTTCTAGTGTCTGCCATTTCCCTCAGACCCCATTTTCAGAGGAACTACTGCTCTCTGAGGGTGAAATTGATAGACATGGTAACTTGTTTTGTATTGATTGGATGAAATTATCGAGAAAGTTGAAATTTTTTTTTTTATTTTTCAGATTTTGACTGTTGCTGAAATAGTCAATGGCATCTAACACCCACTGTTCTGTTTTCTGGGAGCATTTCCTAATGTGCAGCAGCCTCTTTGATCATGCTAGCATTGATGAAAGGCACAGTTACTTGCTTTAGTTTGGTTTCACGTTATTTGGGAGGGAAGCTGTATCTGCAAAACCCCTTGCTTAAGCAACCTCAAACTTGGCTCACTAATCCTAGCCTGGAATCCCATGAGACATAGAGATTTTCAAGATAATCTGACTCAACATATGGATTTTAGAGCATTTAGAAAAATGGGCTGTTTAACAATTAGACTAGTTTACCGTTTCTGTTCGTAGTGCTAGTGACCCCATAGAAAATACATGGTGAGACTCTAACACTGACTAGCCTAATTATGAAATCGAAGGAGATCACGAATACACACTTCAGATTCTAGACCATGGTCTGACATGTTTTATTGTCTTCTCAGTAATGAGTTTGCCAAACCATATTGAGCCACATCAAACAGGCAATATTTGTATACCCATAAACTATCTCAATTATGTGTTTACCTGATATTTTTCTGCAGTCTCTCTCTTTTAAATTTCAATTATAACAAAGGACCACTTAAGTTTTGTTTCTGCTATTTTTTTAACCAGCTAGCTTGTGATTTATTAGACAGGATTAGAGCAGATTTGCTGTTTCTCACAGTTTTGCCAGCTAAACAGGGGAAATAACTAAGACAACTAGAAAAATCTAAATTTAAGTGGCAGTCCAATTACACTGCTTACTTTTAGAAAGCATTCTGAAGCATAATATATTAAAATTCTCTATAATTAATCCTTGTTTGCCAGAAAATATTCAACCATGTCAGGAAATTATCTGTGAGGAATAAGCACTTTCCTTCCCCTGTTCCAATGGGGATGGTGGGAATGGCACAGATGGATTCCGTATTGTACAAAGAGCATGTATGGGCATTTCAATCACTGATATTTCACTATGTTCTGATGCTAATGTAAGATACGTTGTGTTTGCATTTATAATTAAGATGAACAGATGGTGAAGACTCAGTTTAAAATACTACTGTACATCCATTAAAACAATCTCAGCTGACAGTGATTCTTCTCTATAACAGGAATTTAATTGCATATATATCACATACACATTAGAAAAAATTGTGTCTTTAGCCATTTGCTCTATTAGGACAGTCGTAATACTTCACCAGAACAGGATCTGTGCTGGAGATTCCATTGAGTAACAGATGCAGCTCTGCAGACTGTATTGAATTACATTAATTCATGAACACTCTATGATGACTCAAAGAGAGCCATTTATTAAAATAAAATATGGCATTTCTTATTAAAAATGCATTGTGCAATGTGTGTGTGTGCTCAACAGAGGAGGGAGTGGAGGGGTAGGAAGGTGGGAAATCAGGAGCTTGCCTTATGAGCCTGATCTTGATTCTGTTTCTATCATGAATTTATGTCGGTAACTTTCCTGAGTTACTCCTGATTTAACTCCAGTTCAGAGAGGCACCTAAGTCCATTCCTGCTTTTAAGCATGAATGCTTTCTATGTCTTAGACTTCAGCAGGATTGTTCATGTACTTAAAGTTAGTAGGTGCTTAAGTGCTTCACTGAACTGGTACCTTAAACTGGTATAAGTGGGAGCAGAATCAACCCTTTTTTTACAGGTTTGTTTTATATGGAAGCTATGAACAATGGCATTTTCCAGTTCATTATTTATTATTTTATTTTAGTGGCACTATAACATTTTGTGCTTTTCATTTGAGGATCTCTGGGGTTCACAAACATCAGTAAACGGAGCATCATAACGCCTCTATGACATGGGCACCATTCTTTAGCCTTTGCATAGATTGATAAACTGAGTCACATAGCTGCTAACTATTAATTTACCCCTCGTGATATGGCAAGTCTGTTGTAGAAGCTGTAATATATAAAATCCAGGTTTTTTTACCCACTTTCCTTCTGATATGATTACTGATTATATGCAAGTAAAATCCATTGAGCTCATATTTAGAGGGGGAATGGTCAGAAACCTTTATTTGATATTTATATGCCACCTGTGACTGTTTTTGGGATGCTTCCTATCCAGTCTTTGTTTTCTATAAACTAAATGATTGGTAAAATCAGGAAGGCCAAAATATCCCATACACACACATTGATCTAAATTTCAAATCAAAGGAATATTAAGAAGGTGAGGGAAAGGAAAACCAAAACACCTAAAAAGGAAGCAAGTTTTAGAAACATTCATTTGACTAATTTGCCCAACTTAATAAGGCAAGGATGGTTTTATTTTGAAATCTAGAAGTGATGATTTATTAAATGGGATGAGGAACAGCTCTGACTGGATATAGAAAATCTCATCGACAATGGAATAATCCATGAATCATAAGAGGCAGAATACAAAATACCAACACACCAGCATACTGAGAAAGAGTTTAAATAATAACTGACCAAATCTTGGAAGTGGTCCAAAGAAGCACAGAATAAAAAAAAAAGGAACTACACGCAGAATAATGGTTTTAGATAAGAGAGAGAAATCTGCAGATGCTTCTGAATGGAGCATGAAATCTTTAATTATAATTACCTACATTTATGGTCAAAATGCCTGTGGAGTGTTCAAGATGGGGAACTGGATGAAAAATCAGAAGTATCTCTGTGATGTAAGTTTTAAACTTTTTAGAAATGTTGATATAACTAAGTAGATCTTTGATATTATTTATTATATGCGTTACTCCTAAAGCTCCCAACTGAGATAGGGGCCCCACTCTGCTGCACTGAAATCCATGACAATAAGATTGAGTCTCTTATTACTTAAAATAAAATGTGAAATAAAAATTCATGAATCTTCATAGAGATATATAAATTACTAACCACGTCATCTTAACTCTGATCCCCCATTCATATTAGCTGTGGAAATAGAAAGTTTTATATTTTAGACTTTAATAACTCAGATGTATTTTCATATAAGTTAACTTTGTAGTTAACTTTGTAGTTAATAAAAAAATAGAGCCTCAGATTTGTTGCCAAAAATGATACCCTAGATAAGATACCCCCTGATCCCCCTTCTGTTCTGAAATTTGATTTGTCCTTCTCATATGTGTTCATTTTTTTATTGTATCATTTGGTATATATGGTTGTGCCAATTTTCTTCCACTATTTGATCTGAGGAAGTGGGTCTAGCCCATGAAAGCTCATCACCTAATAAGCCATTTTGTAGACTTTAAAGTGCTACATAGTCCTGTTTTTTGTTCTAGATAAGAAGAGGCAGGGCAGACTCTTGACACCTAGACTGAGAGATTAAGCAGATACAAACTGTCTCCTGCTACTAACAACGCTGCTTACCTCATTTCAGTTAATTCCATATCCACCATAAGATCTTATGCTGACATCTGGGCAGAGGAATATGCCCAAATCTTGAACTGAGGCCTGGTATAGCAATCTGTGCTCTTGGAATTCTAGGGCTGGAAGAGACCTGAGGAGATCATCGAGTCCAGCCCCCCTGCCCAAACCAGGACCAATCCCAACTAAATCATCCCAGCCAGGACTTTGTCAAGCCGGGACATAAAAACATCTAGGGATGGAGATTCCACCACCTCCCTAGGTAACACATTCCAGTGCTTCACCACCCTCCCAGTGAAATAGATTTTCCAAATATCCAACCTAGACCTCCCCCACTGTAATTTGAGACCATTGCTCCTTGCTCTGCCATCCGTCACTAGTGAGAACAGCCTCTCTCCATCCTCTTTGGAACCTCCCTTCAGGAAGTTGAAAGCTGCTATCAAATCCCCCTTCACTTGTCTCTTCTGCAGACTAAATAAGACCAAATCCCTCAGCCTCTCCTCGTAGGCATGTGCTCCAGCCCCCTAATTATTTTGGTTGCCCTCTGCTGGAACGTCTCCAATGCATACACATCCTTTCTTTAGTAGGGGCCCCAGAACTGGATGCAATACTCCAGATGTGGCCTCACCAGTGCCAAATAAAGGGAAATAATCACTTCTCTGGATCTGCTGGCAATGCTCCTCCTAATGCATCCTAATATGCCATTATCCTTCTAGGCTACAAGGGCACACTGTTGACTCATATCCAGCTTCTCTTCCACTGTAATCCCCAGGTCCTTTTCTGCTGAACTGCTACCTAGCCAGTCTGTTCCCAGCCTGTAACATTGTTCGGGATTCTTCTGTCCCAAGTGCAGGACTCTGCACTTGTTCTTGTTGAACCTCATCAGATTTCTTTTGGCCCAATCCTCCAATTTGTCTAGGTCACTCTGGACCCTGTCCCTGCCCTCCAATGTATCTGCCTCTCCTTCTAGCTTAGTGTCATCTGTAAACTTGCCGAGGATGCAATTCATCCCCTCATCTTGGTCATTAATAAAGATGTTGAACAAAACTAGCCCTAGAATCAATCCTTAGGGCACTCCACTTGAAACCGACTGCCAACTAGACATCGAGCCATTGATCACGAGCCGTTGTGCCTGACAATCTAGACAGCTTTCTATCCATCTGACAGTCCATTTATCCAATCCATACTTCCTTAACATGCTGGGAAGGGTATTGTGGGAGACCATATCAAAAGCTTTGCTAAAGTCAAGGTGTATGACATCCACTGACTTCCCTGTGTCCACAGAGCCAGTTACGTCATCATAGAAGCTATTTGGATTGGTCAGGCATGACTTGCTCTTGGTGAATTCATGTTCATTATTTCTGATCACTTTTACCTTTTTCAAGTGCTTCAAAATGGATTCTTGAGGGTCCCCTCCATGATTTTTCCAGGGACTGACTGTCTCTTGTACCATATCTAGTTGACACATCATACCTACCAATACATACTGGCACTGTTCACCTTTCAGTTCCGTGCCAAAGTCTACTACAAAATGTTCATTTAGAGGGGAGCCAAAAGAGAGAATGGGATTGGGGAGGAGAGTAGAAAATGGACATGGGGTAATGAAGAAAGGTTGTGGGGTTAAAGAAGGTAGTGAGGGGGAAAGGGTATTTCAGAGAAAAGAAAGTATTAGAAGTCGGAGAGGCCAGGGGATGGAGCACAGCAGAGAGACATAAAGGTGAGGGGAGAAAGGGACATTGGGGAAGGTCAGAGGTAAAAGACACTTGGGAGAAGTAGAACATGGAAATTAGAGAGACAGGCAAGGGCACCAGGTAACGTGGGCAAGGGAAGGCATTACCTTCCCAAAACTGCATATGACTGGGAGGGCAGGGACTGCGGCGTGGCAGGCCTGCTCTTTGGCTGGCAAGGAAAGATTGGGCTGTCCGGCTGCCCCAGGTCAGGCCCAGCTAAGGAGTTTACAGGGCAAAAGGGTAGGCGGGAGCCAGGAAGTGCAGGGCCCAAGGCAACCACCTGGGAAGGGTGGAGCCACACCACCCTCTTGGATTGGGGTAGAAACCTGGTGTGGAGGCTGGGCTTGGCTCCACAGGGCAGGAAGAGATTGCAAAAAGGGCATGTTTTTGGGCTTGTCTTCCCCAGCTGGACCTTCTACCCACCACCCATGGAGACAGGAAAAGAACCCAAAGGAAGAAGCAAAGGAGAAAATAGGATGAAAAAACTGAAAGATAGATGTAGAGATGGATATGTGGAAAAAGAGAAAAGAAAAAGGTAAAAGATGAAAAAAGCATCTATGAAGTTAAATTATTTTCTGTGTATTTGGTCCCATTAAAGCTGCTCAAAATTTTTTGAAAGGAAAGTTTTGTTTTGGTTTGGTTTTAAACATTCAAAACTTATCAAAATTTTAGATTTTCCGCATTGTTCCCCACTTTTGCCACTGAGTACAATCATATCTATAGGTTTTATTTCCCCCACTCTAATTTTTCAAAACTACTCCAAACTAACACCATGTTACAGAATACAAGAAGGAAAAATGAAACAGGATAATGTTGTCAGGCTAGAGCTTTTCAAAAACTGAGGACACTAGATCAAGTTAGAGTGCCAGAGTTATAGTGAAAGTGAGTAAAAAGGAAGAAAAATGGGAATGGGAAGTGGATGTAAAATCCTAACATTGAAAATCATAAAACCAAAATGTTTGTTCTCAAAAAAATGAATTGAAATGAAAAATGAAAAAACATATGAATAAAAAGTTTAAACCGATTATTTTTATTAAAAAATGTTCAGGGAGATATTTTTACCAACTCACATGCTTATTTTATTGTATTTTCAGGCAGAATAGAAGACGATTAAAGCCAACATGTCCATTTTAAAGCTGAGATAATCTTTGGACCCATTGTGACCCTAGGGGGGCAATCATATCTGTGAGTGTGGGGAGGGGAGATGGTCTGTCCAGTTGTTGCCTGGAGATCATAACCAACCTTTTTTTGCTGGAATTTAAGCATTGGAGATAAAGATATGAAAGAAACTGAATTAATTTTTGTCACCATTGTACATACTGACCCTCTATTATACTCTGTCTAGTTCATGGATCAGTGTTTGCACTGGCATTTGAGGTAAATTGGGCTGGTGATAATGACTGAAGAGAGCAGTGGAGGTGAATATACTGGGAAAATGAGAGGGGTTCCTGTGGTGAAATTCTGGATAAAAGCAAGAAATTAACTGCCATCCAGGCCAAGTAACTCGGAGTCAGACCACCATCATTTTGATTGAAGTAGCAAAGAGACCACAAAAAAGCCTGTTCTAGAGGAGAACAAGCACAAAGGTGGAAAGAAAGACAGGTGGGAAAAAAGCTTTTAGTGAATCAAAAGCATCTACTAACTAAAAATAAATAAAATGAAGAGAGAGAAATCAAACTTCATTTCCTGTAAGTATTACTGAGATAAAAGAAAGCTTAGGCGATGCAATGGAGAAGGATTGCTTGATTTTGGTTTTGGTTTTGAGAGAGAGAATACTGTAGGAATAGCAGTAAATGATCAATATAATAATTAGAACGTAGATAGAAGAATAGGCAAAGAAATGTATATTTAAAGTAATATAAAATCATTCATGTGCAATATGATTTGTAAAACAGGCTGTGTGGTTAGAGCAGGAAACAGAATTAGAACTCCTTGGTTTTATTCCTGCTACTGGCATCTTAGTTGTTTAAATGACAGTAGTGCCTAAGGAAGATCAGGCCCCACTGTGGTAGGTGCTTTACTAATGTCTAAGGAGAACCAGTTCCTGCCCACAAAGTATTTAAAAAGAGAAGACAGAAAAGGTTGAGAGAGGAAATAGGGGCACAAAGTGATTACACGACTTGCTCAAGATCACATACAGCAAATCAGTGACAAACTAGGAACTTAGCTCAAGTCTTGTGACTTCCTGACCTGCTCCACTAGGCCATGCTGCCCTACTAAGGCATTTGGCATACTGATACCCACCTAGGAGGTGTAATTCCCAGGGCAGATGGATACACTAGTGCTAGTATCTAAAAATAGCAGTGTGGCCATAGCACTACAGGCTAGCTGCCTGATTACAATCCTGCCCAACCCACCACTCATGCTGCTGCAGCCTTGTTGTATTTTTAGGTACTTGCTCAAACAGAGTGTGAGGACCCAAATCCAGGTCTGCACAGCTTGTGGCAGTTGATAAGACCATAAGAACAGCCATATTGGGTCACACCAAAGATCCATCTAGCCCAGTATCCTGTCTTCCAACTGGCCAATACCAGCTGTCCCAGAGGGAATGAAAAGAACAATGAATCATCACGTGATCCCTCCCCTATCACCCATTGCCAGTTTCTGATAAACAGACACTAGGGTCATCATTCCTGCCCACTCTGGCTAATAGCCATTGATGAACCTATCCTCCTCTCTTTTGAACCTTGTAAAAAGTCCTGGTTTTCACAACATCCTCTGGCAAGGAGTTCCATAGGTTGACTGTGTGTGTGGTATACAGAAATACTTCTTTTTGTTTGTTTTAAACTTTCTACCTATTAATTTAATTTGATGGCCCCTAGTTCTTGTGTTATGGGAAGAAGTAAATAATTCTTCTTTATTCACTTTTTCCATGCCAGTCATGATTTTAGAGACTTCTATCATATTCCCCCTTAATCATCTCTTTTCCAAGGTAAAAAGTCCCAGTCTTATTAATCTCTCCTCATATGGCAACCTTTCCATACCCTAATAATTTTGTTGACCTTTTCTGAACTTTTTCCAATACCAAGATACCTTTGAGATGACGCAACTACATCTGCATGCAGTATTCAAGATGTGAGTGTACCATGCATTTATATAGAGACGATAAGATATTCTCCGTCTAAGGGTACGTCTAAACTACATGGCTCCATCGACGGAGCCATGTAGATTTGTTTGTTTGGCAAAGTCAAACGAAGCCGCGATTTAAATGATCGCGGCTTTATTTACATTTACATGGCTGCCGTGCTGAGCCGACAAACAGCTGATCAGCTGTTTGTCTGCTCAGCGTGCTAGTCTGGACGCTCCCCTGCCGACATTAAAGCCCTTTGTCGACATCCCCGGTAAACCTCATCCTACAAGGAATAACGGGGCTGCCGACAAAGGGCTTTGATGTCGGCAGGGAAGCGTCCAGACTAGCGCGCTGAGCAGACAAACAGCAGATCAGCTGTTTGTCGGCTCAGCGCGGCAGCCATGTAAATTTAAATGAAGCCGCGATCATTTAAATCGCGGCTTCATTTGCCTTTGCCTATGTGTCTAATCTACATGCCTCTGCCGACAGAGGCATGTAGTCTAGACACAGCCTTATTGTCTAACCCTTTTTAAATGATTCCTAACATTCTGTTTGCTTTTTTGGACTGCTGCTGCACATTGAGTGGATGTTTTCAAAGAACTATTCACAATGACTTCATCTCTCTCTCGAGTGGTAACAGCTAATTTAGTTTCCATCACATTATACATATAGTTGGGATTATGTTTTCCAACATACATAATTTTGCATTTATCAGCTTTAAAATTAATCCGCTATTTTGTTGTCTAGTCATCTAGTTTTGTGATTCCCATAGAGCCACCAAGAGACTATCCAGAGGTACAGCCAGAGAGCACTGTGTGGAGAAGACACGGCAAGAGGTACTGCCCACATGAACCAAAGTGACAGTACTCTGGTACTCTAGTTGGCTAAATGCCCCCACTTAATCCCCGGGGTTGACCCAGGAAGTTGTCTGGGCAACTAGAGAGACCATAGCCCGCTACAGTGCGTTGCCTTCTGATGTATGACTCCAGCCTGAGTTTTACCCTGACTCCTCTCTCTTGATTTTAACTTGGTACAGGGTGTGGCCTGTGTGTGTGTGTGCGCTCAACAACTTTGATTCCCTGTTTTTTTTCGGGGGGAGGGGGGGGAGTTGTTTTTTTCGCTCAATCAATTTTTTTTCCTGCCATGTTCAGGATTTTTTGTGGAAGTATCTGGCAACCTTAGGTTCTGTGTCTGGTCATTGGCCTGACTCTTGTTCATGGGACCTGGCTTGCAATTCTTCCAACTCTTTCCTGGCAACTCCAAGTCCTAGTAGGCAGACCTCAGCCCAGCTGTGGTTGATAGACCAGACTGCCTGAGCCCATGCTCAGAGCCAATGTGTATTTGTCTCCCTGCATGGGGAATTACACCTTCCAGCTGCTGGGCAGACATCTTTCATGCGTAACATTATTAGACGAGTCACTTCAGGCCAAACTGGGAACGCTTTATTCCAAGCAAACAACCATTTATACATGTAGCCCCATTCATTTTAGTGCTACTATTTGTTTACCAGTGGTAGTAAGGGTTCACCATTTGGCCTTTAATCTTTTCCTTACTTATATTCCCTATCTGCAGGAAGGTGTTATCTCACATGGGTGTAGAAACTTGAGAGATTCATTTTGGTAAACACTTTGGGAGTCCCTAAGTGAGAGGTGCTGAAAAAGCTCTGAGAGCTCGAAAAGGTTCCATGTAATGACCTCATATTGCTAAGCAGAATATTTGTATTAAAAGCTGACATCCCTGACTTGTTCAGTGAAAATGACGTGGATAGCATTATTTCTTCAGTAAGGATGGATTCATGAGGTGTTGGTTAGGCAGATTTGAAACAAAACGTCAGGCAATTTTTTATTGACAGAATTTTTTGGAAGTTTAAGGTGAGTTGGGATAATATATAGGAATTTTTTTCATTTCCAATTGACAAATAACTCCTCCAGGCTGCAGCAGAGCAGAATGAATTTTCCATAAACACAGTGTTTGCAGTAAATTATCTTTGTTAGTGAGGAAAAAAATCAATGTATTGATTATTTTTTTTCTGTGAAGAATCTACTTGTAGGAGGCCTGAAAAAAAATCATCCTTTTAATCCTCATATTACCTGCAAGACAGGAGAAAATTAGGGGAACTCTGCTTTGTATCACTGTGTTGTGCTCTCTTTTTACTGATGGAGGAAGAAGTTTGAATGACAGAAATTGCATCATAATGTTGGCATTGATTTTAAGGAATACTTACAGCAAGTCCTGCAGCTTTGAGTCAGTTACAACACAAGGGGTGCAGTTACTGGTCCAGACCTTGCCATCATGCACATGAGTAACTTTTCTATGGGAGTTGTCACCTAGACTTCATAGGACTATTTGCATGAGCAAAATTAGTGATGTATGATAAGTATTTGCATCAGCATTCTGAGAGACACTCGGATGAAAGAAAATGAGGCAATTAGGATTTAGCATCAACTTGAATTAGATTTTTGTTACTGTGTATGAAAGGCTACTCTAAACATAGTGCTGTTTTCTAGCTCTCCAACTATGCTTGAACTTACTGTGAGAGCAATATTTGAAGTGATCCATTCTCTTCCATCCCTAGGTCCTCCAGGGCAATAATATTATATTGCAAATATAAATTTTGTTCACAAGTGCTTTGCATCCTTAAAAGCACTTGCCATAGTGTAAATCAGGTCAAAGAACTTATACTGGTGTAAGGCCAATGCAATGAGAGGAAAATCAAGCCCATTTGACTTTACAACACATACAGCCAGATTCTGACTTATTTACATTATTACACTAGTTGCAGTGGTCCCCAACGTGGTGCCCGTGGGTGCCATGGCACCCGCCGGGCCATTTCTGTGCACCCGCCGAGTGATCAGGGCTGGCCCCACCCCCGGGCGCGTGGCACGTGGCGCATTGCGCATGAGTGGTGCCGGCCCCTGGGTGCGCAGCGTGTGGGCGTCCCCACCCCTGGGCATGCAGCACAGGAGCAGCGCCGGCCCCGGGCATGCAGCGCATGGGTTGTTCCGGCCCCGGGAGCATGATGTATGGGCAGCCCCACCCCTGGGAGTGTGGCACAGGAAGGGCACTGGCCCCAGGAGTGCGGTGCATGGGTGGCGCCGGCACTGGGCACGCAGCGTATGGGTGGCCCCACCCCGGGCGTGTGCATGGCACCGCCCCCGGGCACCCGGCAGCCCCAAAAGGTTGGGGACCACTGCACTAGTGGAAATAATCCAAAACTTTATGCATGCTGTAATACATTGTGACTCACTGTTGCAGCACCTCCTGCTGGTCATTTGGAATCGCTCAGTCCAGCTCTGGAGCACCCTCTTCCGCCTGATAACTTATCTGCTGTTACCTGTTCGTCTGTTCTCCTCCACATGCATCCCTCCCAGGCTGCGGCACCCTTCCCTCTGGGTAATGCCCTTCCACAATGGCCCCATACTCTGGGTTCCTCCTCCTTAGGGAACCCCCATACCAACCTTGCATCAGTGACCCACTGCCAGTCATCTGTAGCCCCTGCCTCGGGCAAAAACTGCAGTCTGAAATGGCGACTCATCATAGGCAAGGGGGCGTGGACCTGTTGCCTTCTCCTGCCCATAGCTGCTCTTCTGTAGCTGTAGTAACTTCCTGAACCCCTGTCGCTGAACCTCAGCCTGGATTTATTCAGGCCTGATCTCCTCTGGCTCATTTTGCCTTTCCCCAGCACCGCTCTGTCCAACGTACCATGTGCTAACCGGCAGTTAGGTCCGTCTCCCTTCAGAGCTGGAGCAAGACTGTTTGCTCCTCTACTCTAGCTGTTCTTATAGGGCCTAGATGAGCGCTGATTGGTTGACTCTACTTACCTCTGAGCCCTCTCCCAAGGCAGTTTTTTAACCCTTTTTATTCTGGAACAGGGTGATTGCCCTGCTACACATGCTCATTGGAGATATAAACTTATGGTTAAAATGTTAAGTTTAACTGGTTAACTGGGCCTGGTGGGCTTGTTGTGTTGCACCACAGGCGGAAGGCTTCTCACTGAAGCAGTCCCCTCCGCCCCTGGAGCAGCATGGCAGGCCTGGCTGAATTGAAGAAACTCCTAGCCCACGGCATGGTACAATGAGCCCCACCTAGGCACCAGTTAACTGGTTCCCCAGGTAAGCATGCTGGTAAAGTAATGCATACCAGTAACTGATTAACTTGTTACACCTTTGTATCTTTAATGCTCATTCCTGTAATATGTCTTCCTCTTCTCAGAGCTTTTAGCCTGGGAAAACTCAAAATCCCTTTTTCCCCTTGAAATGAAATTGAACAAAAATGATGTCACCTTGATTTTACGTGGCTTTATTTTTGACACCCAGATTCATGTAGAAAATTAGAAGCATGGCGTCATAGATCGCCAAAGTCCTAGAATCATAGAATCCTAGAGCTGGAAGAGACCTCAGGAGATCATCGAGTCCAGCCCCCCTGCCCAAACCAGGACCAACCCCAACTAAATCATCCCAGCCAGGACTTTGTCAAGCCAGGACGTAAAACATCTAGGGATGGAGATTCCACCACCTCCCTAAGTAACACATTCCAGTGCTTCACCACCCTCCCAGTGAAATAGATTTTCCAAATATCCAACCTAGACCTCCCTCACTGTAATTTGAGACCATTGCTCCTTGCTCTGCCATCCGTCACTAGTGAGAACAGCCTCTCTCCATCCTCTTTGGAACCTCCCTTCAGGAAGTTGAAAGCTGCTATCAAATCCCCCTTCACTCGTCTCTTCTGCAGACTAAATAAGACCAAATCCCTCAGCCTCTCCTCGTAGGCATGTGCTCCAGCCCCCTAATTATTTTGGTTGCCCTCTGCTGGAACGTCTCCAATGCATACACATCCTTTCTTTAGTAGGGGCCCCAGAACTGGATGCAATACTCCAGGTGTGGCCTCACCAGTGCCAAATAAAGGGAAATAATCACTTCTCTGGATCTGCTGGCCATGTTCCTCCTAATGCGCCCTAATATGCCATTATCCTTCTAGGCTACAAGGGCACACTGTTGACTCATATCCAGCTTCTCTTCCACTGTAATCCCCAGGTCCTTTTCTGCTGAACTGCTACTTAGCCAGTCGGTCCCCAGCCTGTAACAATGCTTGGGATTCTTCTGTCCTAAGTGCATGGCTCTGCACTTGTCCTTGTTGAACCTCATCAGATTTCTTTTGGCCCAATCCTCTAATCTGTCTAGGTCATTCTGGACCCTGTCCCTGCCCTCCAATATATCTGCCTCTCCTTCTAGCTTAGTGTCATTTGCAAACTTGCTGAGGGTGCAATTCATTCCCTCATCTTGGTCATTAATAATGATGTTGAACAAAACCAGCCCTAGAACTGATCTTTGGGGCACTCCTCTTGAAACTAACTGCCAACTTGACATCGAGCCATTGATCATTACCCGTTGGGCCTGACAGTCTAGCCAGCTTATAGTCCATTTATCCAACCCATTTTTCCTTAATTTGCTGGCAAGGGTATTTTGGGAGACGATATCAAAAACTTTGCTAAAGTCAAGATGTATGACATCCACTGACTTCCCCATTTCCACAGAGCCACTTATGTCATCATAGAAGCTAGTCGGGTTGGTCAGACATGACTTGCTCTTGGTGAATCCATATTCACTATTCCTGATCACTTTCTCCTCTTCCAAGTGCTTCAAAATGGATTCCTTGAGGATCCCCCCATGGATTTTTCCAGGGTCTGAGGCTGACTGGTCTGTAGTTCCCTGGATGGTCCTTCTTTCCTTTTTTAAAGATGGGCACTACATTTATCTTATTCAAATCATCTGGGATCTCTCCTGATCTCCATGAGTTTTCAAAGAAAATGGCCAAAGTCTCTTAGGAATGACCCCTTTAGTGTGTCGGACCCAAGAATCCACACAGTTCAGAATGAAGCCAGGCCTTCAGGCACCAGAATTTCTATTCTCATTTTCTCTTGATGATATTCTCTGCTTACAAAAAGATTTAAATTAATTTGTTTCAGGTGGTGCCAAGTATAAACATCTTCATTTTGATACCATACAAGCATTTAAAAATTTCAGCCTGATTTTGGCCAGTCTTTGAGCATTTATCTTAATTGTTTCTGCTTTATAATTGGTTGTCTTCCTTGCCTTTCCATTCTTGGAATTGTGACAAGTTATAACATTAGTGGGTCTTCCTTCAAATATTTAATACAAGCCCCTGAGCACTGTACCCATATTGTAGACTACCCTATAGTAATAGACTTCATTTTCATTGTCTTTGGGCCATATCTGGACATCACTGAACTGTATAACACATTGGCTTGGTATTTATTGCAATTTGTGAAACTGCCCTTCATCTGTGCTGTAGCTTATATGTTGTGTATAGGACATTGATTCCTTGGTTACATGGCTGTCACTTGATCTTGATTCCACTTCTTCCACAGATCTCTACATAGTGACCTTACCTCCTCCTTTCAACCTTTCTCCAGAGGTGATCAATACCTGCTGCTTTGCCTTTATTCAGATGATGAATAGCTTCAGCAACTCTTTAATCTTTATTGGTCTCCTATCTGCCATCAAATTCTTCAACCACTGACCTTCAGTTCTGCATTCCTCAGCCTGCATTCCAGATCACGCCAGTTTTCAAAGGGTTAAGGTACACCCTTTTTTTCTTCTGTTTTTTTATTTCCATTTTAACATTGCAAAAATACAAAATTAAAACAAAGAATTATCTCATGTTTTGACCTTTTGAAGGTTAAACAAAGGCTCTGATTCTCACATTGCAGCAGACAGGATGGCACTTAATCAAATTCTATGTTACATAGGGAAGGTCTATACTGCAGGAAAAGGTGATCTAAACTACGCAATTTAAGTTGTGTTAGTAGCGTAACCCAAGTCAACATAGCTTATATCTACTTACTGTGGGGTCCATGCTGCATTGGGTCAATCAGAAAAACTCTCCCATCAACTCCCTTCATTCCTCTCATTCTAGTGGAGTACCAAAGTGGACAGGAGAGTGATCAGTGATCGATTTAGTGGGTTTAGATTAAA
Organism: Pelodiscus sinensis; assembly: GCF_052426305.1. Lineage (NCBI taxonomy): Eukaryota > Metazoa > Chordata > Testudines > Trionychidae > Pelodiscus > Pelodiscus sinensis. Next base: position 44,637,977 of record NC_143058.1, on the reverse strand, counting down.
GCGTTGATTGCCAGATGAAGATGTGCTGAGACCCTAAACTATGTCAAAATGCCCCATAGCATTATCAAATGTGTTATTCTAAAAGAAAGAGCTCAAGCCCCAGCCAACAATAAAAATAGAGCATTAAAAATAGAAATAATAAAGTTTCATATTTGCATATATACCAGTACACAGGCGAGGATGCAACTAAAAACTAGTGTGTTTTTTGTTTTATTTAGAGGCCTCTTGTAATCTGAAGCCATAAACTGTATCTTAATTAGCTTGTGCATAAATCCAGCACTGCCTCTGGAGGTGGAGACAAGCCCTTAGTCTGTATTTAACCCAGTTTTCAGGGTAATCCACAGCTTTCCCAACAGGTTAGCTCCATCAGAAGCATATGACTGTGAGTTCTAGCCTGAGAGGTGGTGAAGTAAGAATTATACCAGGCTGGCCCTGAAGTTTCCTTCTGGTCCCCTCAGTTAGTCACCCACAACTGGCCCATGCTATCTGGCTTGGGCTTGGGCAAAGGGACTGTTTAACTGAGGTGTAGACATTCCAGGTTGGCTGTAGCTTGAGCTCTAGGACCCTCTCACCTCACAGGCTCCTAGGACTAGGGCTGGAACATGGGCTCTATGGCCCTAAACTGCAATTTAAACAGCACCTTAGCCCAAGACTTGCAAACTTGAGTCTCCTGGCAGAGGCCAGAGGCAGGTTTTTAATTACAATGGAACCACACCCATAATGAGTCTAGGTGAGTGTCCTACTCCCATACAAGATCAATCAAATTTGGAAGAGGGGAAAGTGATCAGGAATAGTCAACATGGATTCATGAAGGGCAAGTCATGCCTGACCAATCTGATTAGCTTCTATGATGAGGTAACTGACTCTGTGGAGATGGGGAAGTCAGTGGATGTAATATACCTTGACTTTAGCAAGGCTTTTGATACGGGCTCCCACAATATTCTTGCCAGCAAGTTATGGGAGTATGGATTGGATAAATGGACTGTAAGATGGATAGAAAGCTGGCTAGATTGTCAGGTCCAACGGGTAGCGATCAACAGCTCAATGTCAGGTTGGCGGTCAGTTTCTAATGGAGTGCCCCAAGGCTCTGGTGTAGAACCGGTTTTGTTCAACACTAAGCTAGGGGGAGAGGTAGATACACTGGAGGGCAGGAATAGAGTCCAGAGTGACCTGGACAGATTAGAGGATTAGGCCAAAAAAATTTGATGAGGTTCAACAAGGACAAGTGCAGAGTCCTGCACTTGGGACAGAAGAATCCCAAGCGTTGTTACAGGCTGGGGACTGAATGGCTAAGTAGCAGTTCAGCAGAAAAGGACCAGGGGATTACAGTGGATGAAAAGCTGGATATAAGTCATATTAGGGTGCATTAGGAGGAGCATTGCCAGCAGATCCAGAGAAGTGACTATTCCCCTTTATTCAGCTTTGGTGAGGCCACACCTCGAGTATTGTGTCCAATTCTGGGCCCCCCACTATAGATAGGATGTGGATGAATTAGAGAGGGTCCATCGGAGGGCAACCAAAATGATTAGGGGGCTGGAGCACAATGAGCTATAAGACTGAGGGATTTGGGTTTGTTTAATTAGCAGAAGAGAAGAGTGAGGGGGGATTTGATAGCAGCTTTCAACTTCCTGAAGGGAGGTTCCAAAGAGGATGGAGAAAGGCTGTTCACAGTAGCGATGGATGGTAGAATAGTCTCAAGTTACAGTGGGAGAGGTCTAGGTTGGATATTAGGAAAAACTATTTCACTAGGAGGGTGGTGTAGCACTGGAATGTGTTACCTAGGGATGTGGTGGAATCTCCATCCCTAGAGGTTTTTAAGTCTCAGTGTGACAAAGCCCTGGCTGGGTTGATTTAGTTGAGATTGGCCCTGCCTAGGGCAGGGGGCTATACTTGATGACCTCCTGTGGTCTCTTCCAACTCTATGATTCTATGGATCACAGGAGTGTTCTGAGATGGAATTTTTAATAGTTCAGAGGTAAACTTCCAGATGATCCCCCTTCTCTATGAAGATGACAGTGAAAGCACATGCTTTTCCTACCACTTTTGTTAGGCAGAGACTAACATAATTGATATGAAACTGAGTGCACCATTTACTTCCTAGTGGTTAAAGCTGGAGTCACAGTTAGGGTCAACAGGCAGCTGCTATTTTTAACTGAAGAAGTATACAGTGATTTTTTTTATTTTTTGAGAGAGCAGCGATGCTCCAGTGTGGTAAATCTGAATGCTAAAGCATCCATCCTCCAGCAGAGAGGCTGCTAGAGTTTCTTGAATGTTGGGCTGGTTACTGGGAGATAGCAGGTGTCTATGGTGAAGTCAGCAAGCCTGAAAAAGGGTGTTTGGTGTTGGATAACCACCAGCAATTTTCTGCCACAACTTCCAAGGATCACTGCTTTTCAAGTATCATATTTAATTGCCATTCAAAATGTTTTCTGAGTTAAATTATATCTAATCCAAATTAATTTTCACAGTTCTGCATTTATATTGCCCACTGCCACAATATGCAGTATGTGTTTGTTTGTATCCAGCTGTGTACATGGTTGGGTGCACCATGGATTGGCCTTCATGAAGTGTTTATGACTGTATTTTAGTCTCAGATGGATAAAATTGCAGTACTATCTTATTGTGAAAAGCAAACAGCATTAAGGAAGCCCAGGCAGTGAGTTATAAATACTAAAAATTCCAAGCATCAGAATCATTGTCAATAGGGCCTGCTTATTTTAACTCTTATTTTAACTGGCAGCTTCCTTTTGTTTGTAATGTTCTAATATTTAAAAATCCAGTTTCTGATGGAGCAACCTTTATATAATATCTCCTGATATTTCTTCTATAGACTTTTAAAAGATGAGGGTTGCTCTCCTACCTTGATTGTTAGTATTTGTAAAAGTCATGTTGGCCAGGGGCTAGCTGTTCAAAGAAGAAAAGAAAAACTGACTATACATAAAGGTCTGACAAATTCACAAAGTAACGAATATAAGAAAGGTAAAAAAAAAAACCCACCTGATATCTTCTTCAATTTTTAGTATTGCTAGATAACTATAGGAAGAGGTAAACTTTCAAAGAAAAGTTACATTTTTCAAGCTGCCATTGACCTCTTGTATAAAGTATTTATAAACATTAAATATGACGCTGTTTAATCCTTTAAAAATGTTACTGTTCATACTAACTACCTGTATCTACTGAATGCACTTATTGGGCCAAGTAATCCAGGGTGTAACTGCATTGAAGCTGATGGAATTACAGCAAGACTGAATTTGCCAGATTACTTCTGGTTTTTCTCTACAGGAGCATTGTTTGTTATCTACAGAAGAAAGATACGTGTTTAAAATCTAATGAAACCAAAGAGGACAAAAAGAATCAGGATTGTCTTTAATACTGTTGTTTTACAGTCTCCTTTTTTTAAACTGCTGCTCTTTTAATGGATGATTCATTCTATCAATAGACTATCTAGATGTATGTGGCTTATTTAATAGCGATGAAGTGGTTAAATCTTGATATCCACCATATTTAGCTTCCTAGAGTTACTGAGCAGCACAGGTGAAAGCAGAGGATATTGGTGAATTTGCTTTGATGGAAAACTGTGGTTTCTTAGGTGGTATGATGTGAAGAAATGCTCCTATTGCTGGATAAAATTGCGGAGTATCTTATTGTGATACCAGGAACTGAAGGTGCCAGGAGGCAAAAAATGGAGTGTTTCATAAGACAATAAAGAAAAGGGAACTCAGGGTGAGAATAAAGGGAAGGAAAGAGCTCACGGTAAGATATGAGGACGGAAGATTGGAAGCAGAAACCACCATGCAGTTAAGCTATGGAATAAACTACATTTACAGAGAAGAGATTTGAATGTTGTTCTTGCGAGGAAGCTAGCAAAGCCTGATGAGTTATCATAGGAATAAAAACATGAGTAATCATCAAGGTTATGCATGAATTAGGGTAGTGCTTTTTGTAAAATACTCTAGAAACAGTTGTACATAGTGTTTTGAATGCTCTCTACTGGTAATTCTAGTTCTAGCAGATTATAATAAAACACTGAATCCCTTGGAGAAATCCTTTAATAAGAATACCCAGAATGCTTCAATGGGAAGTTGAGTGTCTGAGTTTGAAGAATGGAAACATAAAGCATGGGAATTGTTAGCAATAAGCCATGAGACATCTCAGTCTTTTCTTATTCAGACCCTTCAATGACAAACCAATTACCTCTGTATGTTGCTTCCATTTGTGACTACCAGAAATGAGTAATTGAAATTGGAGAGCATGGCTAACATGGGACTTTGACAGTAGGTGATTGTCCTATGACCCCCCTCTTACTGAGGGCAGAGGGGCTAAATGTTTTGAGAACAGTACAGTTCATGATGCGTGACTGTCAGAGAAGAACATCTGTTTGTGGTGTCTGATTTATTTGTTTATTTATATATGCCCAGGTAGGAGGCTGAGGAGAGAACTGAAATGATGGATTTGAAGGAACACACTTTGAAGTTTTGCTGGGTGTGGCAGAAGGGAACTCCAAAAATCATGCCTTTGGTGCTAATACAATTCTGAATATAAACTGAACTGGGACAAAAACTTGTTTTATAAACACATTTTTAAACAATGTGTGATTATTCTTTTGCTTTACAGATTGTGTTATGTTTCTCCTCTGTGGGCTTTATACTGAGAACAAGGGGAAGGAAATTTCTAACTGTGATGAAGTGCACTACCATTGACCAGTTTCATTCCTGACCACTGGAGGCTCTACAATCTGTCAGCCGTGGTTTCATTGAGAAGGTGGATATACCTGATGTAAGTTCCATTTGGTTAATTTCTCTCTTGACTGGAATTTTTCTTATTCTATTACTTAAAATGATTTCATACTAGCTGTTAAATCTTATACAGTAAAAGAGTTTTAAACAAATGCTGACTGCTGACAGGCCTTGTTCCTACTAAATACAAGGCAGCTCAGTGATACAAAGGAACTTGAGGCGAGGGGGGGCTAATTCCTGGTTTACAGGATTTTCTTTTAGATTCTTTCAATTTTTGTGTCTGTTTGGCCCTTGTGAAAAGTTCCAGACTGATAGCTATGAAGAATGAAAGCTAATCCACAGATTATGTACAGCATGGAAAGTGTAGTACAAGTTTCCACATGCTGCCCTACAAATGTGCCAAAACAGACGGTGTTGTCAACTCTTAAGACTTTAACCTGAGTTTCTCAGTATTTAGTGTTTTTCTAAAAGCCCCAGATCCTAGACTCAGGAAATTGTCTGAGAAGCTCATATTGCTCTTTTTAATACAAATGTGTAGCCCGTGTGGTTGCAGAGAAAAAACTTGAAAACATCACTGTGTGAACCATAAAGATGCTGAAAGTAGACTGTAAATAAAAAGAAACCAACACATATTATTTGTTTAAAAGCATCTCGTAATTTCTGGGTGGCTGACTTACGATTTTTGAATGCCTGTGGTTGGCAATTCTGCTTGAAGGCATACATAGATGGTCTTCCCATGCACTCCATATCTGGGGATCCAGTTTCTACCCTTTGTATCATAGATCGCTGGATATGGCTCTTGCTCCACTCTGAATCCCAGATCTTAGGCTTCCCATGCTACCCTAAATGTATAGTTCAGAATCATAGAACACTAGAACTGGAAGGGACCTCAAGAGGTTATCGAGTCAGGTCCCCTGAAGCAAAAGCTGTGTCAGGAGAGTCAGAAACTACGCCTCTCTTCGGAGACCAAAACACTCAACTGAGGGAAAGACAGGATCTTGAGTCTGTGCTGTCAGAATCCATGCCCATTCTGACACACTGGCTCTCGAATCAGAATTGCTAGTGAGTGTGCTGGTTATGATGGTGCTTTTGGAGGTCCACAAGGAATTGGTAGGTTTAAAGTATTTGAAATTTGACTATGATCATTTGTTTTAGTCTATTCCATACCAGTTCCGCTCTAGGAGATGTCCAAAACTGTAAAGAGACATTATTACAGAGATAATTTTCTCCTCTGCTTTACAGCAGTCTGTTCCCCTTGATTCATACAGTCAAAAGCTACCTTATGGTAGTTTGCTCTGGCATGTTATAGCAGGTGCTTAGGACAGAGTTGTGATAAAGAATGCCCCCCAACCAGACACCCCTCCCCATGCAGTATTAGGGATTATGCCCTTGAAAGTCTGAGCTTCACATTGCCCCACCTAGATTCTGCCTGGGAAGCTCAACCTTTAAAATACATAGTCCCCAATACACCACACTGGCTGCCCAGAGGAAGATTAAAAGACCCATTAGGCTGTTTGCAAATTTTGTCAAGAGAAAAATAGCCTTCCCAGAGCTTGAAAAGGGTGATAATGTGAGCCTCACACATGCTGGGGAATCTGTCATTTGTATCTCAGTGGTGAAGGATGGGGCACTACAATGGGCACCAGAATGAGCTGCTGAGGGTTGGGGATCCCAATATAACACACCCACACCCATCCCATTGAAGCTGGAGCCTATTTGGCTTGGTTCTCCCAATGGGCCCAACAAGCTTAATGGAACAAAAATGCAAGGTCCTCACACCACAATACATCCTGTACACCACCCCTCTGTTCTAAGTATAGCATAAGTCCTGCTTGAACTGAGAAGGAAGGGGAGGGGACAGAAGGCGAGGGGCACACTGAATAATTAAGGGGAGAGGAGAGAGCATTATGGATCCCAGCCCTTGCTGCTAGGCCCATCAGATCATCACCCCTACCAGTCAGTTGAACATTATATAAATGACCCTTTCTTTGTGTTTAGGTGGTTGAGAAGTAATAGAAGTAATTTGTTGTCTGAGTCAGTCTGAAATGAATGTTTAATCCCAGAGCTCAAGTTTTGTGTAGCCACACATTTGCATTCATTATCAAATGATGAGCTGATTTTAAGGGAAGATTCACTTTAGTAAAAACAAAGTAAAAAATATGCATATCCCTTTTTTATTGCAACTCAGGTAAAATTCCTCATTAAAAATGGCAAAATGAGTACCGCTGTGGGATTTCTTCATGGGGGGGGGGAAGAGTTTCAGCTGTGGCAGGTTGCTGTCAGAAACTAATACATTTTAGACTGCAAATTGTACCTCAAATACCATAGTTTGTTGCTGTGATTATTCTCAAAACAAGAAATGGGCATTTACATGCAGCAAGACAGCAGCCTCCAACAAATTGAGATCCACATAAACCTATATGTATTATCTGTCAAGCAGGCTAAAGCAAACTATATTGCAATCTTAAAAGTATTAAATCACACAAAATCATTGAAATGTCATAGTTCAATTTACCATAATAAATAGAAGCATTTGTTTTAAATCTAGACTGTGTAATGAATAAGTAGCAGTTTTTGCCTCTCAATAAACAAACACTTTACCAACATAAGGGGGAATTTTATTATTCCATGTAATCCACATTTATCAATACTGTAGTGGTAATACTGTAAAAACAGAGCAGTTATACTTAAATGGCAGAGCTAAATATTGCGACATTGGTATGAAATAAACTGTATTGTTACTTATCTCTTCAAGATTTATTTGCTTCATAAAAGCTACCTTTCCAGGTTGTAGAACCCAGCAGGAATTTTTTGTCAATGAGCTACCATTTTTAGTTAAATTAAGTAATCCTATCCATATTTTCGTATTTCTGTATTTAGATAGCAACTGAAAATATGTATACATTTTAAAATATGTTTCTGCACCAAAAAATGTTGTTAGTTTACTGGTAAGACCGAAATGGTCTATTATGTCAGTGTATGCCACAAAAAGCAAAATAAGCAGTTGAGAACTTTCTCACACTCAGCTATCTTCCTGCTACTACCCTGCATCTGTATATCTCTATCTTCAACCTGAGGAACCAGCAGATGCTCTTAAACTCTGGCCATGAATGTTTTATAGGAAGGAAGCAAGTGACTGAAAGAAGAGGAAGGTAGATACCCCAGTTAAAGTAATTGAATGAACTGGATTCAATCCCTACTTTTACTACAGAGTTCTGATGTGAATTTGAGCAAATCAAATAAAGCAAAAATTTTCACAGATGACCGCTGTGTATTAGAGTTGGTCCAATTTTTTCTTCCAATGGAAATTTTCAAGTTTTCAGCAAGAAAACCAAAAGATTTTTGGCAAAATATTTAGATGGGGAAAAAAATTCTCCCTGGGAATCAGATACTTTTTGTTAAAAGCAAAAATCCTTTGTTTCAACAAAAACCAATTTCCCATTGAAAATCAGTTCAGATGGAAAACTTTTGATCAATCCTACTTGTATATTCCTCATTTTCTGGGTACCATTTTTCAGACTTCTGTTGTCTGATTTGCAGAAGTCCCGAGAACTCTCAACTGCAATTGAAGTTAATTGGAGTAGTGCACTGAACATATAAAGTACTATAAAATGCTCAGCACTCAGAAAAATGAGGCTGTTGGCTTCTCAGATTGGACTCTTAAAAACAGTTGACACTGTTGACAGTTTCAGCCTTAGCCATTGTGCCTCAGTTTGCCATATGTAAAATGGGAATAAAAATATCCCATTGCTTCTTAGGGATCTTGTAAAGATAAATTAATAATAATTATTAAGAACTAAGTTACTAAAATCATAGCACCATAGAGCAGCCTATAAGGAAATTAATAGTTCTGGATTCAGTGCAGAGTTTTGGAGCTATGAAGTAAACTTTCATAGAATAGTAGGTCTGGAAGGGTACTTGAAATCAAGCCAAGAACCCTGAATGGTAGCAGGCCTAAATCAACCTATATCACCTTTGACAGCTATTTGTCCAACTGTTTTTGTTTTTTTAAACCCTCCAATAATGGGGATTCCACAACCTTCGTTGGAAGCCGATTCTACAGCTAGAAATATTTTTTTGATATCTAGTCTTGCTGCAAATTAACCCCATTATTTTTTGTCTTGCCTTCAGTGGACATGCAGAACAATTGACCACAGTCCTCCTTGTAACAGCCCTTATCATATTTGAAGATGGCCCCCTTCAGGTTTTCTTTCTCGAGACCAAGCGTTTTCAAGGTTTTTTTAACCTTTCCTCTTAGGTTAAATTTTTTGTATCCTTGATAATTTTTGTTGTTCTCCTCTGGTCTTTTTCCAGTTGCACACACCTTTCCTAAAGTGTGGCACCCAGGAGTGTACACATTGCTCCAGCTGAGGCCTCAACAGTGCTGTGTAGAACAGGACAATTACATCCCTCGTCTTATATACAATCTTCCTACTAAATTTCATTAGCATTTTTTTTCAATTGCATCCCATTATTGGCTCATATTCAATATCTGGTCCACTGTAACCCTTCCAATTCTTTTCAGTAGTACTACCGTGTGGTCAGTTATTGCTCATTTTGTAATTGTGCATTTGTTTTTCTCCTTCCTAAGTGTATGAGCCCACACACATAATTAATATATAAAAAAATGTTGACTATTCAATGAGCACTAGCCACTCTGTGCGCTGAGGCAGGAGCCCTGTGGAAAAAGTAGCCTGTGGTCATTAAGACAGTTTCAGAATACAAAAGCATGGAGGACGAGCTGGAGGGCTGATTTAAGGTTTCATGGACAACTTTAATTGTGGCATTTCTATTGCTTGAGTGCTGTCTTTGTAATGTTAACATTCTTTAATGTGTTTTTATGTACTACACATAAATATGTGTGTGTATATAATAGAATGGTGTATGTATTTTAAAAATATTCTTAAACAGGTTAGAGTCATAATTTGAACATACTAAAATTCCAAAATGTTGACATCTGTGATCTTGGTTCAGTTATTATAGAAGCAGGGAAACTACAATGTTTTCAGATTCACGCATGCTATTAGTATCTACTCACCAAAAATGCTACTTAATTAGCACTATGAGAATCTTGCCACTTATACCACTCCTGGAATAGTACTATTAGTGGCTAGATTTCACTGCCTCTACTGGAATAATTTTGTAACTGAAAATAGAACACTGCATACACAATGCAAACTGCATCAAGAGAAATAACACCATTGATGAAAATGGCAGTCTGACAAAAAGGACAGACATTTTCTGACCTATTATAGTATATGCCAAAGACCTGCAGATTCAGGAAATCACAAAGCAACATTGTTTCTTCTGGGTTGAAAAATTATTTTGCCAAGCTATGCAAATTGCCATGGAGGGATGGGGCAGAGGGAAAGAGAACAACAACAAAAGATTTATATGGAATTTGAAATGGCCTACAAGGTGTTAAAAACAAAAAGCAGGCAAACAACTGAAAAGATTCCCAAGCAAAAATACGAAAGTTAAATACTGTATGTTTTGTTTTTCTGCTTAAATATTGATGTATGAGCTTACTCATACCACATAACCTTTAGAATCTGTGGCAAATAGCATACGGACTCTTTGGCATATATGATTAGGAATTCATTTATAGAAAGATGTAGGTTTGGCTAATGACCTAGAAACTGAAAGAAAACTTGCTACTTTTGTTTGCTTCACCCATGGACATTTGTTCAAAATACTTATTACATGCCTAGCCTTCAAATTATCTCTGGGAGTGATGAGGACATAGCTTAAGCTGTGAAGAAGTTTCTGGTCATCAAAAATTATTAATATTTCTAAAGTTATAGCCCTTGTAAATTACCAGGCTAAAGTAGTAATTGGTATGGAGGGTGGACTTTGGCGAGGTTAAATGCCATGCTAATAAATGGCCACTGCATTCACTCACTGGTTCTCTCTCTTGAGTGCTCAAGCAGCTGATTTAGTTCTTCGTTTGAGCAAATGTCCGACTACTGAGACAGGTTTTTCCTATTATTTCAAAACTCTCAGATGCTGTGGTAAACTGAAGCAGATTCAGGTAATTTATTAGACAGTTCCTCACTGCATATAAATGATGTGTGTTGGGTGGCAATGCACAAGCTATATTTATAAGTGATAACAAATACAGGTTGGGCCTCCCTCATCCAGCATCCTCAGGACCTGAACAAGGGATTTTGCCAGACCAGCAGAGGTCATTTCTGGCCTCTCCACACCCTGGCTCTTACTAGTGGCCACCAGCCTCCCCGCCAGCACCCGCCCTGCTACTGGTCCATTGCCCCGCCAATAGCCTGCTGCCATGCTGGGCTCTTGACCTGCTTGCCAGGATTGTTTGGGGGAGTGGTGCTAGAGGCAAACTCATTACATGTTGACCACTTCTTTTATACAGGCAGTCCCCGGGTTACGTACAAGATAGGGACTGTAGGTTTGTTCTTAAGTTCAATTTGTATGTAAGTCAGAACTGGTACATATTGTAGGGGAAACTCTAGCCAAACATTTCTCCAGAGCTCAGTTTTATTCTCCCACACCTCACTTCCCTCAGTCCTTTATTCTCAAGCTGAGGTGTCTGCTGAGAAAAGCCGCTCCGCGTCTCCCTGGTCTGCTGGGGGGGGGGGGCTAGCTTCGCGTCTCCCTGGTCTGCTGGGGGGAAGCAGCTAGTGCGGGGTTGCCTCACCCCATTTGTAAGTAGGGATCCGATGTAAGTTGGATCTATGTAACCTGGGGACTGCCTGTAGCTCTGAGTGAGACAGCACTTACCTGAAAGAGCTGTTTGGCTTAGAGTCAAACAAGATGTTTATCATCACAAGCTCATGGGCAGTCTCATAACGTGTGAGTGATTCAGTCATCATTGTCTTCATGCTGTCACCCATAACATTCTATCTGCATGAGGCAGTTGTAGCTACTGCTTGCATAGCAACACAAACTTCCTTGGATGCCAGAAGTGGCCAGACCTACATACATTCCTTTATTCTCACTCTAAAAGTACTTCTCCTTCCCTTCCTTTCCAGTGCTCCTCTAGAGTTTCAGGATAAGCTGCTGCTAAACCTATCAGATTATATTTTTAGTGCTTTCGTGTCCCATTTCTGTCCCTTGGAACAGACCACGTTAACTCTCCAGTCACAGAGTTCCCTGCATGCTCAGTGTTTGAATGACCACGTAGGAGAGATTCAGGTGCTGCCCAGCTAATTAGCAGAATGGCCACAGCCAGCAGCATGTGTTTTTACTGATGCTGCACATCTGCACATACTTTAGTGCACATAACAAAATGTATTCTCCTGTTTATGTGGGGTTTATTTATAAAAAAAAAAAAAAAAGAATTTTCCAAATGTAATGTAAAGCAGAACTCTTGGTAAATGATATCTTTCTGTCAAAATCTTGTGATATCAGTCAAATCTATTAAGTACAACTCAGTAGAACCCTGAAAAAGACCGCACACATCTCATGGATCTAACGATATAAGCAAATTGTGATTACTGTTGTGCTGAAGATGTTTAATGTGTGTTTGTATAGTGTACTCTTTGTTTCCTTGTATTGCGTGGTGACTTGCATTATAATAAAAACTAGATTTAAGGTTGCAATGTTTATTTATACAACAGGCTATGGTCCCAGAACACCATTTTAAAAAACAGTTCCCAAGTGAGTTGGGTGGGCCCGCTCATGGCAGAAGAGCAATGAAGGGCAAAGTCTACATTTCCTAAGTGAACTGTAAGTTAGAAATATGAATAAAAAATGTTTCATATAGTGTTTGGACATCAGCATGTAGAGAAGATATCTTCTCATTTATATCTGATGAAGCAATGTCCAGTGGCTACTGCACAGGATCATGAATCAGGAGAGCTGAGTTCTATGATTGATTCTTTTGTTTACTCACTATTACCCTGATCCTGGGACTTTTGAAGCTAATGGCAAAAATCCATTTGAATGCCATAGAATCAGGGATCAGGACCTGCATAACTTTGTGCAAGCAACAAACAGTTCTTGGTTCCTTAGTCTTCCCCACCTATGAAATGGGTATAATATCTATGTTAGAAGGCTCTTGATATTTAATTCATCAATGTTATGTAAAATGCTTTCAGGTCATCAGATGGAAGGCACCATATAAGTGTAATTTATTAGTAGTAGTAATATGACCTCTGAACCAAAAGATATTTTAAGTAGCTGCCTCAGTAGTTGCTTAGAGACAGCCCCAGCTCTCTGAAATCTTATACTGTTGGCCAGGAATTTTGTAGATATATTCAGGGGTACTTCACTCATGTCTTTTTTGTCTAATAGAATAGTTTATCTCAAATTATCTGTATTATCAAAATAATTATTTGCCCTATTGAAATGACATTACCAATCACTGCTGTCATGTCCAGCAAAAGCTCAAGAGGCCCAATCCAGAAGCAGTTTGCTTTAAGGCATGAAAGAGGCAAGAGGGGAAGGGAATAGTGAACAGGAAAGGAGAGAAAAGGCAAGAGGAAAATGGAGGAAAACAGGAGGAGAGCAGAACCTGAAAGAAGAGATGGGAACTAGGAGAATGGGAAGGAAATGGGAGAGGTTTATTTTTTTCTAATTAAAATAAAAGTTAGATTCCTGTGTTTAAGGGGGAAAAAGCAATTGAGAAAAGCAAGGCTATAATGCCATCTTGGGGCTTCTGATGACATCTCAATCCATTCAAACTCTGCTCTTGTGGTTTATGATGTCAACAGAAACCCCTTGATGCCATTGAAGTTCACAGTTGTCTTTCATTGATTCTGTATTATTTCAATAGCAGAAAAATAACCCCTTTATTTTCACAGTGTCAGTAACCCCCACTGTGACCAAAATGTACATATACTTCCTGATATCTCTCAGATATCACTTTGCATTGAAATCACATGTATTCTTTAGATTCTACTTGGCAAGATTATCTGTCAGATATACTGTACACATTCTTTATTAGTTCAGGAGATGTAGACTGTTCTGTCCAGATAGCTCATTGCAGTTGTTATTCTACTCTCATTAATACAAACAACCTGGCTGTTGATCCTTCTAGGTCTTGTAGGAATTGTGTTTTACAATGTTGTATAGACAGGATGATTAAACAGGAATAAAACCTATTCTCTGACTGACTTGACAGGATCAGAGAGAGAGAGAATAGCAGTGTTTAAGTATAGACGCACATGGAATACACTTAATTGTACCCAGCTCTGAAACTTGGAGATACAGAATACTCTCGACACATGCTCACTTTGGTCAGAGCTGAGTGTGCCCATCATCTCCCAGAAGGCACATAGCACCTTTACAGGACTGGGTTTTAAACAGTGAAGAAAAGTAGAAAACAATCACTTTATACTATACTATACTATACTATACTATACTATACTATACTATACTATACTATACTATACTATACTATACTATACGCATGAATCATAACAACTCTGTGCATCAGGGATATAGTGTAAATTCCATGGTAAAGATGACAGGGTAAAGCATTATCTGTTGCCTCAAGCAAATTAAAACATTATAATTCTATCTATCTATCTATCTTTTGCATATATAAAATTAAACTAATTAAGCATAATTAAGCAGCAAAATTAGAGTTTAGTCTTTACAGCATTAAATACAGAAAGGTATTTTATAAAGGGGATTTATATACTAATAACTGAGGTATAATTTATTTCTGATTAGGATATATCATTTTGTGGCTCTCACAATTTAGCCCTACTTGGAATTAGAGTTAACTCAATGCATATCCCCATTAACTTGATGGCATGTCATTTGCCTTCACTTAGCCCTGATACTTGCAACTCAAAACTTCTTGCATTGCCTTGGGGTTTTGGCTGTAGAAGCACTGCAGAATCTCACCATTAACTCTTATCCAAGCCCTTGGAAGTTCTGGGTTGGTATTTCACACCACTGAGTCTTAAGTATGTGTTCATTTTGACTCAGTCCCCTGATAACTGGGGGGAAAAAACAAATGTCCTTGCAGAATTTAAAACCATTCTGCATTTTTGTTTTCTATTTTTTTTATTGTTACTTGAACTTTCCAATCAAAACTTCACTGAAAGTATCAAGAGTTAGCTAGGATACATTTGACCTGGAGTAAAGTATCAGGAGTTTTAAAACATTTAACTTATAGTGTATATTAGTATGAAACTAAGTTGAGCAGAACCCATTAATGTCACAGTGATCGGTTACCAATGGAAATAAATAATTCATGATGAAGGGAATTAGTCTAATTAGCAGGCAGTTTGAGTCCTTTGATAAAACCTAGCTCTAATTCCGTGAAGGGCAGGAAGTGCTGTCATCAGTCAGCCCTGAAAAGATTAGCATCTATTATGAATGAGGTTAGACACCCTAGTGAAGTCATGTGTGTCCTGGAGACAAACTTAATATGTTCGAGGACGGGACACAGTTTGTCTCACCAACACATCATGATTCCTACTGGGCTATTGTATGTAATAACAAGAAAAGATCAGTGCTTCTTCCTATCATTCTCTCCCTGTCCATCATTCTGACAACTGTGCAAATACATTTTCCATGCAAAGCAGGGAATGTGCCGTGAATACTTGGAAAATTAAACAAAAATATCAAAAAAGTGTTATCTTTTTTCAGCAACTAAAAATAAACCAACTCGCTCGAATAACAGTAGAGGGTTTTAAAGTGCTGCTGGCAATTGTGCTTAAAGTGTAATATATATTATTTGAGAGTATGCAAACACCATTTGAAAATCTGTGGTTATTTGTTACAAGACCTCTACTATAGGAATATATCTACATAAATATATTGAAATTTTAAGATCAGTTACAATACCAAGAACAGAATTATTCAGGTAACTAGCAATAAGGACTTAGACAACGGGTTGTCTAAAATCCCCAAAAGCCTAACGAAAGAAGAGCGAGGTATTTTTGTATCAAGAGAGGGCTTAATCCTTAAAGGGCTTTTAGTTTTGAAATCTCAACTGAACTGGCTTATCCAAGGAGGCAGGCTGATAGCTGTGCAAGCCTCACATTTTTTTGTAGTCTACTTGCTGACGCAACATCAGCTGTGTTTCCATTTTTACTTTTGAGCCTTTTGAAATTATATGTTTCCGTTTTGCAATTTGATGCAATAATGAAGAATCTCTGCATTTGTACGTTATTGTATTGCCTGTTTTTATTGTAGGAAATTAATTGCTCCTTTTATTTATGTTATTAGGGTGGGGGAGAAAACAATTTTGCAGTGTTTTATCATTTGCTGTAATAATTAACATACTACTAATGCAATGGAAGCCTTAGAAGCGGGTATATTATTTTCAGATGTCTCAACAGCACTTAATAGGCTGACGCTTGTGACTGAGGAGTGCTGGTATTCAAAAGTGCATAGAAAAAAGGTAACAATAAGTTACTAATAATATCCCCGAGGATCTTAAGTTGATTTATAATATAGAAATGAAGTGGAAAAGAATAAGCGTAGTCAACACAAGAAGTGATTTTCATAGAAACAGAACAATATAGTGCTCCAGAATTGTAACTCAGCTGTCCAAATACTAAGTAACAATGGAGCACTGATATCACATGAAGTGCTAGATTCAAGTGCTGCAGTAGCTTCAAGTAGATGTCTAAATTAGATTTTGAAAAATAATGAACTGTCCGTCCGTGTTTATTACTGGGCGTTGTGCATTAAAAGAAGAAGGAATTAAAGGTAAAGTGTGCTTTGATTTGTGCCCCAAACAGTCCCAACCATAAGTCAGGGCAGAATATGGCTAATAGATTTAAAATACTAACATGTATTTATGGTTTGGCTCTACCTTCTTTTAGTCAGATTGCTTCAGCACCTCTCTTGAAATTCACCAGCAAAGAAGCATGCCGACCAGTAAGTGGGATTGATCCATTAATCACATTAGAACATGTTTCCCATTATATATGTTCACTCATACTTTAGTTAATTATATAGCTTTGTTGTTGTGCATGGTCCTTACAGAGAGAGAAGAAAATATAACCCCTTGCAGCCTAAGGGTATGATGTGTTCTTAACTTCAGTTAAAACAGCCACAAAGACACAAAAACTCTTTTTTTAACTTAAGTTAGCAGCTCAAGTTCAAGCCCAAGTTGCCAACTAAGCTTTAGCTTGAGCTGTGACTCATGCCATGGCTCCATGGTCCTTAACCCTGTGAATTGTCCCAGACCCCAAGAGGAGAACTATGTGATATTGCAGCAAAAACACAACACCTACATCCCTGTCTAAATTGGTATCACTTATTCTGAACCTTGTTGCTCATCTTATGGAGGAGGGTCTTAGGTGAGTCAGTTCTTATTAACTATTAATCATTCAGCACTATTTGTCTGTTCTGGCTGTGTTTTCCCTAGGGCTGCATGTCATGCATATCAGTGTGAGTGACATCTTTCATAAACACAAGACTGTTTATATCTTCTTTTAACAACAAAGCAAATCCTAAAACTGTCTCGAACAAATACATGACACATTCCTGAAATGGCCACCCCCATTCAAATATTTGAGTCATTGTGTTTACATATGCTATTAATCATATGCATGCAGAATAACAGTGCTAACTAGTGGCCCAGCTACAGCATGACAGATATCAGATGCATTGAGCAATTTTTGGATCCCTAAATAAAATGTTTCATTTTGGATTTTGAGATTGTTATTAAAAAGCATTTGATTTTTTTAAAATTAAAACTGAAGGACTACGTCTAGACTACATCCCTTTTTCGGAAAAGGGATGTAAATTAGACGTATCGCAATTCCTAATGAAGCGGAGATTTAAGTCTCCCGCGCTTCACTAGCATAAAAATGGCTGCCGCTTTTTTTTGGCACGGAGCTTTGTCGGAGAAAAGCGCCAGTCTAGATGCTGATCTTTCGAAAAATAAAACCTTTTCCAAAAGATCCCTTATCCCTCTTGAAATAAGGGGTATGGGATCTTTCGGAAAAGGCGAGGAGCCGCGCTACTGGAGCAACCCAGCAGACCAGGGATACGGAGCAAAGCCGTGGAGGACTTGGGCAGTCCCGCCACCCCCGTCTCCCTGGTCTGCTGGGGGGGGTGCAGCTAGTGCCCCCCCCAGCAGACCAGGCTTTTCTTGCCTACCCCTGGGGTAGAGCAGCTGGGGGCTACCGGGTTGGTCCCTCAGCGCCGCTCCGGACCAACCGGGCAGCACCCCAGCTGCTCTGCCCCAGGCGTCCTGATTCAGCCGCTGCTGGTCAGTTTCAGCAGCGGCTGAATCAGGACGCCTGGGTCAGAGCAGCTGGGGTGCTGCTGGGTTGCTCCAGTAGCGCGGCTCCTCCACGCTACTGGAGCAACCCAGCAGCACCCCAGCTGCTCTGCCCTGACGTCCCCAAGTCAGCCGCTGCTGAAACTGACCAGCGGCTGACTACAGGAAGCCCGAGGCAGATTTGCTCTGCCCCAGGCTTCCTGGAATCAGCCGCTGATCAGTTTCAGCAGCAGCTGACTTGGGGACGCCTGGGTTTCTTAAGTTGAATCTGTATCTAAGTCAGAACTGGCATCCAGATTCAGCCGTGGTTGAAACTGATCAGTTTCAGCAGTGGCTGATGCCAGTTCCGACTTACATACAGATTCAAGTTAAGAACAAACCTACAGTCCCTATCTTGTACGTAACCCGGGGACTGCCTGTATAGGAGGGTGTTCCAAGCCTAGGAGCAGTGTTGGAAAAGACGTGCAGATAGGGATGAGACCAACCAGATGGAAAGTTCATCAAGGGTGTCTTCAGTGGAGGAGGGAAAGGCATGCAGTAGAAGATGAAGTCAGGTATGCTGGGTAAGAAGCTTGAACTGGATATGCAGGGCAGTGGAGAAATTCAAAGGTGCAAACTCTTGGCTGTGAATCAATGTCTAGTAGTGATAGTTGCAGCACTAGGAGGTGAAGAGTGCCAACCTCTGCTATCAGTATCTGCAGGAGGGCCAACAGCTATAGTTGTCCATATGCTGCCCTGCCTGATAGTGAAAAAGCATGTCACACCACCAGGTTTGAGGTGAAACACATTGATCAGTGCTCTTCTCACATGTCTGTATTCCAAAGAACTAATGTGTTCCTCACAGGAGTATTTCCCATCAGCTGAGCACAGTGGAGAATACTCAATAAATGGGCCAAGTGGATGCAGGAACAGAAGGAGCCAATAGGTCCTCCAGCTTGCAGTGGGAGGAGACATCAAACATGTTCAGCACCATCTACAACATACATCTGCATTAGGGCTATTGGAATGAGGGTTGAGTCTAGAGAAAAAATGTGACATTTCTGAATTAGGTAGCAAGGGCTCAGAAAACAACCTTGATTGAGAGGAGCTGCACCTGGAAATGTGATACTTGGCAACTTTGTCCCCTCCCTCCCCACACTTCCCCTTTCTAACATGTTTGAGGGAGCTATTGTTGAAAGCAATCCTCAGTAGAGTCCTGCTTCATATCCACTGCCAGGCCATCATCTTCTGAATGAGAGTCCCGTGCATTCCTCGCGTGGCACCTTTTCATGAAGAGCAGTCTTAATCACAAGATGGCCACCTTCAGGGGTAAGTCATTCCCTCAGATGCATGAGCAGTATTCCAAGTCAATTGGAAGCCTCTGTGCAAAAGGGCAAACCAAGGTCCACAGAGACTTTTAATTAACTATATCTAAGGCCTACTGTGATATGCAACACAGGTGGAAACAACTTGACCCAGCTGTGCTGTTTGTCTCCAACTGAATAATTAGAGATACAGCACAACTCTCTTTTGAACTATCATAGAACACTAGAACTGGAAGGGACCTCGAGAGGTCATAGAGTCCAGTCCCCTGCCCTCACAGCAGAACCAAGCACCGTCTAGACCATCCCTGATAGATATCTGTCTAACCAGCTCTTAAATATCCCAGTGATGAAGATTCCACAACCTCCCTAGGCAATTTATTCCAGTGTTTAACCACCCTGACAGGATGTTTTCCCTAATGTCCAACCCAAACCTCCTCTGCTGCAGTTTAAGCCCATTGCTTCTTGTCCTAGCCTCAGAGACCCAGGAAAACAATTTTTCTCCCTCTTCATTGTGACACCCTTTTAGATACTTGAAAACCGCTATCATGTCCCCTCTCAGTCTTCTCTTTTCCAAACTAAACAAGCCCAATTATTTCAGTCTTCCCTCATAGCTCATGTTTTCTAGACCTTTAATTATTATTTTTGCTCTTCTCTGGACCTTCTCCAATTTCTCCACTTCTTTCTTGAAATGTGGTGCCCAGAACTGGACACAATACTCCAAGGCTACGTCTACACTGGCCCCTTTTCCGGAAGGGGCATGTAAATTTCACCTATCGTAGTAGGGAAATCCGCGGGGGATTTAAATATCCCCCGCGGCATTTAAATAAAAATGTCCGCCGCTTTTTTCCGGCTTTTAAAAAAGCCGGAAAAGAGGGTCTACACTGGCCCCGATCCTCCGGAAAAAGCGCCCTTTTCCGGAGGCTCTTATTCCTACTTCAAAGTAGGAACTATTCCTTCAAAGTAGGAATAAGAGCCTCCGGAAAAGGGCGCTTTTTCCGGAGGATCGGGGCCAGTGTAGACGCTCTTTTCCGGCTTTTTTAAAAGCCGGAAAAAAGCGGCGGACATTTTTATTTAAATGCCGCGGGGGATATTTAAATCCCCCGCGGATTTCCCTACTACGATAGGTGAAATTTACATGCCCCTTCCGGAAAAGGGGCCAGTGTAGACGAGCCCTATCAGTGTAGAGTAGAGCAGAAGACTGACTTCTTGTGTCTTGCTCACATTCCTGTTAATGCATCCCAGAATCGTGGTTGGTTTTGTTGCAGCAGTGTCACACTGTTGACTCATATTTAGCTTGTCGTCCACTATGACCCCTAGAATCTTTTCTGCAGTACTCCTTCCTAGACAGTTGCTTCCCATTCTGTATGTGTGAAACTGATTGCTCCTTCCTAAGTGGAGCACTGTGCATTTGTCTGTATTAAACTTCATCCTGATTACCTCAGACCATTTCTCCAGTTTGTCCTGATCATTTTGTATTATGTCCCTATCATCAAAAGTAGTTGCAAACCCTCCCAGATTCATATCATATGCAAACTTAATAAGCGTACGCTCTATGCCAATATCTAAATCGTTGATGAAGATATTGAACAGAACTGGTTCCAGAAGAGACCCCTTCAGAACCCCACTCATTATGCCCTTCCAGCATGATTGTGAACCATAAATAACTACTCTCTGAGAGTGGTTATCCAGCCAGTTATGCACCCCCCTTATAATAGCCCGTATCAAATGCCTTACTAAAGTCTAGGTATCCCACATCCACCACTTCTCCCTTATCCAAAAGACTTTTTATCCTATCAAAGAAAGCTATCAGATTGGTTTGACATGAATTGTTCTTTACAAATCCATGCTGGCTGTTACCTATCACCGTATTTTCTTCCAGATATTTGTAGATGAATTCCTTAATTACTTACACAGAAGTTAAACTACAGATCTGTAGTTTCTGGGTTGTTCTTATTTCCCTTTTTATAGATGGGCACTATATTTGCCCTTTTCCAGTCTTCTGGAATCTCTCCTGTCTTCCATGATTTTTCAAAGATGATAGCTAAAGGCTCAGATACCTCCTCTATCAGCTCCTTGAGTATTCTAGGATGCATTTCATCATGCCCTGGTGAATTGCAGACATCTAACTTTTCTAAGTAATTTTTAAATTGTTCTTTTTTTTATTTTATCTTCTAAACCTACCCCATTCCACTAGAATTCACTATTGTTAGGCATTCCTTCATCATCAGACTTCTTGGTGAAGACCAACAAAAAAAAAAGTCATTAAGCACCTCATTGAGCAATGGGCCTACCCTGTCTTTGGTCTTCCTCTTGCTTCTAATATATTTATAGAATGTCTTCTTGTTACCCTTTATGTCTCTAGCTGGTTTGAGCTCATTTTGGGCCTTTGCCTTTCTAATCTTGCTCCTACATACCTGTATTGTTTCCTTATATTCGTCCTTTGTAATTTTGTCCTAGTTTCCACTTTTTATATGACTCCTATTTGATTTTTGATTTTGAGATAATACAAGATCTCCTGGTTAAGCCAAGGTGTTTTTTTTCCATACTTTCTACCTTTCCTACGCAACAGAATAGCGTGCTTTTGGGTCCTTAATAATGTCCCTTTGAAAAACTGCCAACTCTCTTCAGTTGTTTTTCCTCTTAGTCTTGCTTCCTATGGGACCTTACCTACCAACTCTCTGAATTTACCAAAATCTGCCATCCTGAAATCCACTGTCTCTACAGTAAATTTCCGATAATCCAGCACCTTTAGGACCCAGGGGGTGCCAGATTATCAGATATGCCGGACTATCAGAAGCGGGGGCTATGAGGGGTCTGGAGTGGGGTGGGAGGGGATGCCACCCCAGACCCCTCATAGCCCCCCCTTACGATAGTCCGGCTCTGCCCCAGGCATCCCTGATTCAGCTGCTGCTGGTCAGTTTCAGCAGCAGCTGAATCGGGGATGCCTGCAATAGAGCAGCTGGGGTGCTGCCAGGGGCGGCGCTACGACACCAACCCAGCAGCACTCCAGCTGCTCTAGGGGACATCTGGGACAGAGAAGCTGGGGTACTGCCCAGTTGGTCCCGTAGCGCTGCCCCCTCGGGGCTGCAGGACCAACCCAGCAGCACCCCAGCTGCTCTTGGGGACCCCTGGGGCAGAGCAGCTGGGGTCCTGCCGGGTTGGTCCCGCAGCGCCAACCCGGAAGCACTCCAGCTGCTCTGCCCCAGGCGTCCCCAAGAGTAGCTGGAGTGCTGCCGGGTTGTTCCCGCAGCCCGGAGGGGCAGCGCTACAAGACCAACCCGGCAGCACCCCAGCTGCTCTGCTCCCAGCTTCCCCGATTCAGCTGCCGGTCAGTTTCAGCAGCAGCTGAATGGGGGAAGCCTGTCCGGCTGCCCCAGCACTTCCGGGTTCCTGATGGTGCCGGACCATCAGGAGTCCCGGAGCATTGGATGCCGGACTAATGGAGTTTTACTGTATTTTGCTGTTCTCACTTCTACCATTCCTTAGAATCATGAATTCTACAATTTCATGAACACTTTCACCCAAGTTGCCTTCCACTTTCAAATTCTCAACCAGTTCCTCCCTGTTTGTTAAAATAAAATCTAGAACAGCTTTTCCCCTAGTAGCTTTTTCAACCATCATAAATAAAAAATGGTCTTCAATGCAGTCCAAGAACTTATTGGATAATTTGTGCCCCACTGTGTTAGTTTCCCAACATATATCTGGATAGTTGAAGTCCTCCATCACCACCAAATCCTGCGCGTTGGATGATTTTGTTAGCTGTTTTAAAAAAACCTCATCCACCTCTTCTGCCTGGGTAGGTGGTCTGTGGTAGACCCCCTAGCATGACATCATCCTTGTTTTTTTCCCCTTTTAACCTAACCCAGAGACTCTACGTCCATTCCACCTCAGTCCAAGTGTATACATTTTTAATATACAAGGCAACATCTCCTCCCTGTTTACCCCGCCTATCCTTCCTGAGTAAGCTGTACCCTTCTATACCAATATTCCAATCATGTGTATTATCCCACCAAGTCTCTGTAATACCAACTATGTCATAGTTGTGTTTATTTATTAGCTCTTCAAGTTTTTCCTGCTTATTACCCATACTCCTTGCATTTGTATTTAGGCATCTACGATATCATCTGTTCAAATTCAAAATTCATTTTACCAATACATCAAAAAATTGAAACCAGGAAGCCTTCTCCTCTTAGCAGAGTACTGTACCTTTTGATCCATAATTAAACTAGATTCCGTCTCTCGGACAGCTCCCTTCAGCAATGCTATTTTTTGAGTAGTACACATTTGGAGCAATGCCTTGCTCTGATGTATTGCAATGATAGACTGAAATACATCATCACAGTCAGCTGTTGCTGGACTCCAAGGACTGAGAGGCTGAGCCAGTTGATTTTCTGATATATTCAGGTAATGCATCACTCTACTATGGTACCCAATGATATATTACTCCCGAATGACATCAGTCACAAAAAAAGGGTCTAGGGTACAGATTCTCTATAATGAAGCAGCCAAGTTTGCACAGGTCTGCAAACTCCTGTCACAAGGTACCGGTAATAAATCAGGTTCACAGGGTATTGCATTAGCAGTTTTACTAAGGAGGTATAGATAGCCGTTATTAGTCATCTGACTTTAAATGGCTATTTGTTTGCAGTGCTGCATATCTGCAAAATCAGACATCCCTCAAAACACTTTTACTTTCTTCTTCATTTAATGTAACTTGTGCAGTCTTTATGCTATTTGAAAAAAACACTACAGCTGTGGCTGGCCCTTATGAGGTGGGGAGGTGGGGAGAGAGGCTGCTTATACCATCTCACCCCCCCCTGCATGTGAGCACAAAAAAAGACAACCACAAACTGACCCTTAATTGTTAGTGCCATCTTGAAAAAAAGAGAAATTAAATCAATTAGCGATGATAAACATTGCTCCCAAAGCACTATCTTGATTAAAGCCTAAAATGTGTGAAGGAGGGAGGGGTTCTTTGTATATTTCAAAAACAATTCTTTTCTGCATGTTCACTTTACAGACACTTGATTACTTTTGTACATACAAGTGTTAATCAAATAAATGTCAAGCAGAATGAAAAGCATGACAACTATGCCACTTCTAAGAGCTTTCTGGAACTTATCAAACTCTACCAAAATCTACTTGGGGAAAAAAAGAGTTGGTTCAAAAAATGGAAAGACTGGGAATCAGTTTACAAAATCTCCAGACAACAACTTCATAGGTAGCGCTTTCAAATATTTTTGTTATTTGTTAGGTAACAGTACAGAGCTATTATTATTATAACTGGCCTTGTACAGTGGGGGACAAGTAGCTTCAGTGAGCAAATAGATTCTTGCCCTGAAAAATCTTATAGTCTACCCACCAAAGAATAGCATTGGAAACAAAACCTGGACATTTACAACAGCAACAAACATGGTGCATTTCTGCACTTTGTTTTAAAACTAATAAGCTACAGTGTCTGAGGGATGGATCTGTAATAGGGTATGTCCACACTACCACCCTCGTTCGAAATAGGGTGGTTAATGTAGTCAATCGAAGTTGCAAATGAAGCCCGGGATTTAAATATCCCGGGCTTCATTTGCATCTTGCCAGCCGCCGCCATTTTTAAATCTCCAGTAGTTCGGACTCTGCGGCTACACGTGGCATGGAGTAGGTAGTTCGAATTAGGCTTTCTAATTCGAACTACCATTACACCTCGTTCCACAAGGAGTAACGGTAGTTCAAATTAGAAAGCCTAATTCGAACTACCTACTCCGTGCCGCGTGTAGTCCGTGCCGCGGGCACGGAGTCCGAACTACCGCGGATTTAAAAATGGCGGCTCCTGGCAAGATGCAAATGAAGCCCGGGATATTTAAATCCTGGGCTTCATTTGCAACTTCGATTGACTACATTAACCACCCTAGTTCGGACTAGGGTGGTAGTGTAGACATACCCATAGCGTTTAGTGGTATAGGCATTTAGAAGTTCAGAAGCCAAAGTAGCTAGACATCTAAATGCTGTGACTTGTGTATTTAGTACGGTATTCTCCAAGATACTGAGCATCTTCATGTCCCACTTTCACATTTCAGGTGAGACACACAGCACTTTGTAAGATTGAATCTCTTGGAATCACATCTGTAGTTTTCTAATCCCACTGACAGAGACCAGAAACTTCAGGATCTCTACCAAGCATTTATAAACCTCAACTACCCACCTGGAGAAATAAAAAAGCAAATTGAAAGAGCCGGACGAATACCTAGAAACCATCTACTTCAAGACAGACCCAAGAAAACCAACAATAGAACACCACTTGTCATCACCTACCGCCCCCAACTTAAACCTGTCCAACACATTATCAATAAACTACAGCCTATACTGGAACAGGATACTAAACTCCAAGAGGCTCTGGGAGACAGACCCATAGTCTCCTATAGACAACCACCTAACCTCAAGATGATTCTTACCAACAACCACAGGACATACCACACTAATACCAACCCTGGTACCTTCCCTTGCAACAAACCCGATTGCCAGCTTTGTCCACATATTCACTCTGCTGATACCATTATTGGACCTAACCAAGTGAGTTATAAGATCAAGAATACATATTCCTGCGCATCCAGAAATATAATTTATGCTATCATGTGCCGAAAATGTCCGTCTGTTATGTACATTGGACAAACGTCTCAGACACTTCGCCAAAGGATCAATGCCCACAAAACAGATATTAGACAGGATCACAAAGAAAAAACAGTTTCTTGCCATTTCAACCAGAAAGGACACTGTCTCAACGACTTAATTACCTGCATCCTGCTTCAGAAGCCTTTTAAATCTGCACTTGAAAGGGAATCCTCTGAACTGTCATTCATGCTAAAATTCGACACTCTACCCATGGGTCTCAACAAAGACTCCAGTTATCTTATCAATTACAAAGATAGCTTCCCCAATTATCACCTCTAATACCATTAGCTCACAGACATTTACCTTCCTCCCCCTCCCCCGCATCCTCCTTCTGTTCTGAAATTTGATTTGTCCTTTCATATGTGTTCTTTTTTTTAATTGTATCCTTTGGTATATATGATTGTGACTATTTTCTTCCACTATTTGATCTGAGGAAGTGGGTCTGGCCCACGAAAGCTCATCATATAATAAACCATCTTGTTAGTCTTTAAAGTGCTACATAGTCCTATATTTTGTTTCACCTGTAGTTTTGTTCCTGAGGTTCACAGTTGCAAACTTTCTATATTACCCCCCAAACATTTGCCCATTATAAAATCCTAAAAACTTCCTGAACTTTGTTTTATAGACAATTCAGTATTATATGATAGCCAATTTGCAATCAAGTTAATGGCAACATTAGGTCATCTTGGTTTAACCTTTTTATTGATCTGCAAAACATTCTGGTAAGAGAACATGTGTCAAAAGATCCTAATTCAGGACTTACACTTACAAGGAACATCTGAAGAGTGTCATTTATGCTTTCCCTCTGTGATACTTTTATGTTCCTGTTCAATAATGACCATTAATATCTCCTGAAAATGGTAGTTGTGAACATTCAATCAGATCATTTAGGGACTAACAAGTGTTGCCCCATTCCAGCAGTTGACTGACACTCGGCATTTAGCATAACATTCACTTTACCTGCTAATATTAGACCCTGTACATTGCCACTTTTTTATTTAATTTTGGCACACAACGTTCATCTCCATTCTACTTTGTGTGTGAATCAAAAAACGCCTACATAGATCTCTTTATAAAGTTGGATGATAAGCTATATATAAGATTAAAATACAAATAACTGGTTAAGATTATTGCTTAAGCAATGGTAGCAGTACGACATTATTTTAGTATGCAATAAGTTAGTTGCAGAAGATAAACTCTGAATCCAATAAGTTTATTGCCATAAAAAACTTAGATGACCATCAAGTAGGGGTCTAATTCTGCAATCAGCACACAAGAAAATCTCAGCTTGATTACACTATGCTAATTGAATGTCAATGAGACCTTTGACTACACATGGATTGCAGGGTTTGAGCCTATATTAGTGTGATCCTGCTATTATTACTGTTTTTTAAATATGTATTTTAAGTGTGAGATTTTCAGAAGCACAAAGTGCCGATAAGCGCGCAACTGATATTAACTTTTAATGGAAATAGCATTTGTGCCTTTGAAAATCCTCTATGGACATAAAAAGAAATTTTTATAAAGTTAACAGACAAAAATAAGCAGAGAGGGATGGCAAGTGGGGAGTTCCTTTTGATTTTTAAAGAGGAGATTTCCAATGTAGAGCATTTTGGGCTCTGAGATTTTCTTGAATTGCAAACATATGGGCTGCAAATTCTTCTGGGAATATCAAAGGCAGTTCAGATACATCCACACTGGCTCCAGAGCTTGGCCCAGGCCTTGTCTGCCACTGCATCCGTTTCCTCCTTCACCATTGCTATCCTAGCTTTTAGAGATGATTTTGGGGCAGCAACATGTAAAGATCTCTGTCCTCTTTACTCTTAACTTCAGACTGGAAGGCATCCAGGGTAGGAGAGAGAGGCAGTGCTTTTTTTGTGATGGTACTGCCACAAAAGGTGTCTGTACAGGCACCTCCAGTCAGAGCTCAACAACTTTTCTCCAGCAGTACTGGCATTTTTTTTTTTTTTTTTTTTTTTTTTTACAAAAAAAGCACTGAGAGGGTATGAACAGGACTCTTCCTCCTCTCAGGTGGATGCTGTAAGCAATGAGCTCTGAGACAGAGGGAACCCCATATCAGACTAGCTCTTCTTCTGATGCTGCTCCACTGAGTGTAAATAAAGACTCAATGGAGCAGGAGAATTGGACCCAGAGTCTCACACCTTCTAGGTGAGTGCCCTGACCACCAGGTTAGAGAGTCATTCTTTCTTGATCACCCAGTGAGTATTTAAGTATGTCTTCACTGTGGCACAGTTTTAACTGGGGGGACATCCAAATAACTCATACTTCAGTGTTTAGAGCACTCATCTGGGATATATGGGACACTAAGTTGAATCTCTCCCACCTGCCTGAGGGAAGAAAGGACTTCAATACAAGTCTCCCATGGCTCAGGAGAGTGCTGTAACCCTGCGCTAAAAGTTAGACACTGTCAGGATCACCAGCCAGTTTCTGAATGCCTCTACCAGCACACCTACCAGATCAGGTCCCATGGGTGAATGCTCTAGAATGCTCTGGAACTTCAGTGGGAGGTGCCTAGAGTGAGGCATACAGTGTGGATGCCCAGAGGCAGAACTTAGGCACTTAGGAAGCTGTTAGAACAAAAATTGAGATGCTTATAGGTGTACATGGCAACTGAGGCACCCAAGTCTGGAGTTTAGGTGCCTAAATACACTAATGGATCTGGGCCAAAATATTTAGCTGCACTCAATAAAAATAAACTGAGCCAAAAACATTAAATCATGAAATAAAATTAAACTTCGCAGTTGTATGTTCTCTGTGGTTTTGTGATAGGTATGGTTCTCTATACTTTCCATTATGGTCAGAGGTACACTACACTCGGAAGATCGGCTTAAGGTATTCAATGCCAGGTAAATAAATAATGCAGTTGGAGTTGGTGTACTGTAAGCCAAGCTTGGCGCCATCTTCACAGTGAGAGGTCAATGGGAGGAAATGTTCCAGTCAGCTTCCCTTTGTCCTCAAAACTATGATGAGTACTCGTGATGACCAGAGGAACCCTCAGCATTCGATTTAGCGTGTCTTAACTAGACTGGCTAAATCAAATGCCAGAACATTGATCTCCGGTGTGTAAGTATGGATATGGCCTATTTTTCTGGGGTTTCATGCCAAGCCTATCACCATGAAATCTTGTTTTTCCCCCTTTTTTTCATTAGACATCTGTTTTATTCAAAACCAGGACAACAATTCTTTGCCCATTTTGAAACTGTTATGAACATTTCATTGTTAGGAAAATATTTGACACCACAGGAGGAACAGTAATGTGCAAATCAACAGACTGTAAAATTAATTTTGGTACCTCTGGGGCAGTATTTTTATAAATACAGAAACATAATTATGCATCCTCTAGAGGACTAAAATAATTATACAAATTTGCAATAAAGCCCAAAGCAGTCTCTCTTTTTAACTGTCTGTTTTTAATATAATTTAAATCTTGTTAAAACTTAATTATCAGTTCTTGCTTGCAATAATTTGATGGAAGATCTAAAGTCTGAACTTGCTGCTCAAGAGAGAGGACTTCATCTGTGAAGCAATGCCACTCATTGTCCAAATAGGACATAGATAGAAAGAATGAAGAAAAAACAACAGTGGATGAGGAGGAGCATTGGATCTATATATATATAAATAAATAAAATATAATAAAAATAAGCTGATCTCTCATATAAGCACATGTGAGACATCACTGAAAATACATTCATATGCGTGTGCATGCATATATAGAATTTGATTTATTTCAGCTGGCAAAATCCAAGCTGTGAACCAATAGTGGAAGCTCCAAACTGAGGAAGATCAAGGGATCCCAGTGGTTCAAGGCACCCTTACAGTGAGAGGTCAAAAGCTGGCCAGTGCAGCGCTGAAAGCAGGTAGCACTAATGTTATATGGCATGGCTAGGACAGTAAAAGGATGTGCTGACTCAGTGAGTTTCCTGCAGAACTCAGTGAGTTTCCTGCTGGTGGGTGGTGCTCCTACAGAGTCCTGGCGATGTTATAAAGCTGCCTTCCTGGAGGAGAACATCAGTTTCCTCTCTCGGTGCTGTGTCATGCTGGGCTGTTGCTACCGCATCTGCTCCATGTGGGTGCATTGCTACCTGTCATGATCATGAGGGTTAGCCAGCATCCTGGGAACTAAGGGGTTAAACTATGTCCCGTACATAAACCAGGTGGCAGGCAGCCAATAGAAATGTAGGTAGGAATTTCAAACTGGAACAAAAGAATTTAGGGTTTTTCCCCTTCTTTGTCTCTAGGGAGTTTTCTCTCCAGCTATTGAAGGGGACAGGATGTCTCCCTCTAAGAAAATTCTCTTCGCAGTCTGTAAGTAGGATAAAGTTTAGATAACTCCATTAGGTTTTATTGTTTTATGGTTTGGGAAATGGGATCTGGTCTGTACATTTAAAAATGGGTTTTGCTCTCCTTTGTAACTAAGGGTATGTCTACACTACCCTCCTAGTTCGAACTAGGAGGGTAATGTAGGCATACCGCACTTGCAAATGAAGCCTGGGATTTGAATTTCCCGGGCTTCATTTGCATAAGCGGGGAGCCACCATTTTTAAAACCCCGCTGGTTCGAACCCCGTGCAGCGCGGCTACACGGGGCTCGAACTAGGTAGTTCGGACTAGGCTTCCTAGTTCGAACTACCGTTACTTCTCATTCCACGAGGTGTACCGAGGTGTAAGTCCACTGAAAATCCCAGCCCTGCCCTCCCGTGCCAGGAGTAGCTGCATGGAGGTTAATACAACAACTGACTGCTCCCTGCCCCACAACCCCATAGTGGTGACATAGCCAGGGAATTATAGCATTAAAGCCTATTCCCATGCATAGAGCTGTGTCATCTGTGAACTTGCACATAGTTCACAGGGAAAAGTGGATTCTGCTGGTGTGTATTTTTGTACTAACACCAATAGGTCTCATGGTATCTCCTGCCTGCCCGCCCAGATGCTGTGTACACATGAATGCAGGGTTTAAAGTGGCTGGGACCTCCTGCCCCCCCCCCCCACCTCTGTCCCCACCACTGCCTTACCATGCCACAGATCCAAGCTCTGGGGCTCCCCACAGCCGTTGCCTGCAGCAGCGGCCCCAGGCCTTCTTAAATCCACCTGTTGGTGGGCCTGGTTTAATGCCATCAAATTGGTTATATTCCTTTCAGTTGATATGCCAGACACTTGCTAGGATTGTTGATGCTGGTGACAGCCATCATTACTTCCCCTTTCTCTGCTTTCATATTGTGTATCCATGGGATGTTGATGGAAGCTGTGACATGTTAGGGAACTTGGTATTTTACATATTTCATATACCGGCCTCATTCCATTACCTAAAACCCGTTTATTGGCAATACAGCTTTACAGACCATCATGATCATCCAGTCTGAGCTCATGTTTGCATATGATTTTTCAAACCTGCTTCTGGCCCTATTTATGGACCCCTAGCCTGGAAAATTTTAGAATGCCAGCATAATGCTGTTTTTAATTAAGCAAATCATGCATGTGTTGTTCATATAGCTATCGCATCCTTGAGCCTGTGCAGAGATACATATACCAAATACAATAAACCTAGTTAATTGATCAAACCTCGACATTGAAATTAAGGAATAAATTCTGCCCTTTTTTGCACCAACTCATGGGATTTTATGGGCTGAAATTGACCATAAATATGTCTGTTTCCAGTCATTGTTTGCCCTGAAGCAGCATCACAGTGTGGTGTGAAAATGGTTGCAGGCTGTTTTACAGGTTGCTGCAGTTCAAGCAGAAATGACAATGCAGTAGCAAGATTCTGAAGATGACCTTGCCAAAGCTGAACCTGCTCTTACTGTGGCAAATGCTTCCTTAACCACTCTAAACAGGGTAATAATTCTGCTTTGCTCCTCTACCCTGGTGTGAATAGAATTTTTTCTCTTGCTTTGCACTTCTGGAGCTGACACTGGTACAATTCATATTTGTAACCTTCCTGTGCTGTTTAAATTAAATTTGACTGAGCTGACACCTTTCCCTAACGCACCTGCTGTTGTAACCAAAGTGAAGGGTGCTGTTCTGGTCCTTTTGTCTCCCAGCAGGTAAGTTCCAAAGAACCAAACCCAGAAGAGTGCAAAGATGTCCATGAATAAGGTAACAATGTGTTAGAATGTTTCAGAAGTATTCTACACTGGAGCAATCCAAGCAAATACATCTTTATTGCTGTGTGCTGGCTTCTTTGTGATATTTGCAGCAAATGTCAAAGATCACAGAAAAGGCAGGAGAGGTTGTCAAATCAATTCAGAAAATGTTTTGGCATAATTACAAACATCTTTACAATTTTGTTTCTTAAAAATGATAGGACATCTCTGAAGATTATCCAAGAATATACCTGTTGAATGTCAGTATCATATTTAGTGAATCTAGACTCCAAGATGTAAATAGAAAGTCAACATTCTGCAGTGATGAGTACTGTGTAAGAGTCTTCTTGCCACAAAATAACCTAAAAAAATTCAGTCTAATATGTGCTTTTAATGTAGTGCTGTGACAGCATTAGCTAAGGCTGTCATTTTCAGACTGGACTAGTTCAAGCATCTGCATCCTTGACACCTTTGAATATTTTAACCCAGCTGACTGTTAAATACTGTCAACAAATAAAGCCAGAAGGGGAGGGGCTGGGGTTATCTACCCTGCATTATGCTCTATGTTTCCAACTTGATTTGGAGGTCTGTAATTCTTAAATCACGCACATGTGTCAAGAGGAAAATAACCCCCCCACTCACTCTGTTTGGGAACGAGGAAGGTATTAATTCTCACCATTTTGCTGAACAGAACTGGTGAGAGAATGGTACAGAGAGGTTTGTGGTATGCCCATTCTCCGTTTCTCATTTCCTTTGTACCAGCGTGCTTTCTCCATCTTCGACTATCAGGCATCCTGTCGATTCGTCTGCAAGTATAGTGAACTAAAATACAGTGACTGCAAAACAGTTGCTGTTGGTGAAGGATTAATTTCATACTGTATGAAAAAGGCAGCTGTTGATAGTGCATAAGGGGAACACTTATCATGCTAATGAATTTCATATAGTTAATAGCATCAAGCATCAAAGGTTTGGTCTCAGCTTTGCATCCTAAAGCTTTGTGGCCCAGCCAAGCATCAGCACAGGACTAAAGTGGGAATCTTATCTCATGGGACAGTATGAATGGACTAATTACTGCTTATGGGGCCCAATCCTCAGTCAGTATGCAGGAGTTTTGATTAAATAGAGGCTATAGAATAAGGGACAACATCTTTAAAGCTGCTTGTTACAAACACCCATGGTTACGTCTAGACTGACATGATTTTCCACAAATACTTTTAACGGAAAAGTTTTTCCGTTAAAAGCATTTGCGGAAAAGAGCATCTAGATTGGCACGGATGCTTTTCCGCAAAAGCACTTTTTGAGGTAATGCGTCCCTGCCAATCTAGATGCGGTTTTGCGCAAGAAAGCCCCGATCGCCATTTTCGCGATCGGGGCTTTTTTGAGCAAAACAATACTGCGTTGTCTACACTGGCCCTCTTGCGCAAAAGCATTTGTGCAAGAGGGCTTTTGCCCGAATGGGAGCAGCATAGCATTTTCGCAAGAACACTGACAATCTTACATGAGATCGTCGGTGTTCTTGCGGAAATTCAAGCGGCCAGTGTAGACAGCTGGCAAGTTTTTACGCAAAAGCAGCTGCTTTTGCGGAAAAACTTGCCAGTCTAGATGCAGCCCCATATGTATAGCTGTTATCCCACAAGACTTAGTCTACAGAAATTTTGGAGGAAGGGGGATTTTTCATTGATGATCATATTTTTCAATGCATGTACTCAGTTTGATACATGTGTGATGCTGACAGGTGGAATTGAATCTGAGACCTCTGGAGCTTAGAACATGAGCATCTACCACGTGAGCTAAAAGCCAGCTGGCAGTAGAACAGACTCATTATTCTCTCTGCAAGTCGTCTCAATGCCACAAGATGGGACAGTGCACTACACCCAAGATGGTGTATGGGTTACATGTGTCAGAGAAAAAAATTCTGTTTCCACCTTATATTACTAATTAAAAGTATGGGACAAACATTCTTGAAAGCACAGAAAGCACAAAGGTGTATAGGCAACAGGGAAACACCTTACTGAGGCTAAGAAATTTCTTATCTAATTTTTATAAACATTGTGGCAGCACCATTCCTACCAAGGGGGCAAACTTTAGTACTGTATATTCTGAAAGCAGAGATAGATGATACAATAGATGTTTATGAAGGAAGGAAGTGTGATTATGAAGGATGTTGTGATAGTTCCCTCTAGCAGCCTAGCATAGTGGATTAAGATTGTGTGGCAATTTCTGTTCTGCACCCTATTTTCTGGTTCTCTGGTTTCATACTAAATCTGTGAAGCTGAATTTTGCACTCTTGATCAAAAGGTGAATATTTCAAAAGAGTCTGAGCAAAATCAGTTCAGTTGCTTTGGAGATGGGGTATGCACATATGTGTAAGAGCAAAAATTCTCTTCCCTATGTGCTGTAATTGGCGATGTTGTGGTTAATTAGAAAGTAGACATGACAGACTTAAGTAAGTAATTGTGGAAAAATGAGTTCGGTAGTTTTGAGGTGAAGAATGATGGTGTTGGGAAGTTTCACACATGCAGAGCAGAATTTTGCTGTTTGTTTTTATTCAGCTCAAAAGCTAAAGAAGATTAGAACACTGGTGACACTGAACCACTTTAGTTATGAGTCTGTCTGCTCATGTTTCAGCTTCCTTTGATGTCTCCATCCGTGTCTTCCCCAAATTTTGCCAAAATCCTGAAGTATGAATGGACTAACAGAAAGCCACACCTTGCTGCAATGAAAAGGTAAAATTATTAGCCTATTTGTCTGACCATTTGGTCATAAAATTGCTGACTATGGGTGGTCTTTTCAGGTGCTTATATTATTATCATCCCTCAAGAGCTGAAAAACAATTGCAGAAAAACTCATCTAGGCTTGTGCAAAAGATATTGTGATGTGTGTGCTTAATGAGCAATTCAGTAAAAAAGTTATTTAACATCTATCTTAGTGACATCCCAAAAACTGGCTCTGCAATGTTTATCTACGCAGATGATATCGCACTGGCTGCACAATCACAATCTTTTAAAACTGTCAGCCAGTCGCTAACACCCGACCTATATCCAACTACCTACAGAAGTGGCAGCTCAAACCAAATCCAGACAAAACTGTGGTCACAACTTTTTATCTAGACAACCGTAATGCTATCACAAAATTTGATATTGCTTTCTGTGAGAAGAAGATTGCTTACGAGCCTCATCCCAAATACCGAGGCGTAACACTTGACCGTACGCTCTCCTTCTGACGCCATCTGGAACAAAGGAGAAACTAAAGCCAAGAATCAACCTTCTAAGAAAACTCACTGCAATCAGTTGGAGAGCTGGATCTCAGCAGTAGGCCTGGTGTATTCTGTTGCTGAATATTGCTCACCTGTGTGGTCAGAAAGCGCCCACACAAAGCTAGTCAACACTCAACTGAATAGCGCCATGTGAGTGATAATGGGAACTTTAAAGCCCACTGCCATAGACTGTTTACTGCCTCTGGCAAACATTGCCCCACCAAGCATTTGTCGAAAGGAGCAGGAATACAGACTACACCAATGTATCAACCACAGCAGCCAATCTCTTCCCATCCAGAAATACTTTGATCAGCCACCAACATTGCGTCTTAAATTCCATAAGCCTCCCTGGCAGTGAGCGAAGGAAGCAATGGCCAATGTCAAGGAACCATGGCAAGCTGAATGGCAGCAAGTAAATGTCCCAAACAAACATCTTGTGTCGGATCCCACTACTGAGCAGAAAGGCTTCGATCTGCCCTGGAGACTGTGGTATGTCCTAAACTGGCTTAGGACTGGTCAGGGCAGGTGCGGTTATCTATTACATAAGTGGAATTTGTTGCCATCTCCACTGTGTGATTGTGGCAGTCCGCAAACTATACATCACATTGTTGCGAAATGCCCAACATGAATATTCACTGGCTCATTGGAGGATATCCATAATCTAACCAGCAATGCTGTTCACTGGCTTGAGAGCTTGGACGTCCAACTTTGACGAAGAAATACAGCATTGAACACGACATTCGAAAGAAGAAGTAAAAAAGTGGAAGCAGTGCTGCTATCAAATCATGCTGTTGCATGTCGCATTCAAGATCTCGCTACTGATAGCAAGAGAGCGCTAGTTTCTTGACTGTGGTTTTGTGATGTGTATTCATTACAGCTAGATAAGTTCACTGACATGACGGGGCTTGCAGTGTTACTTGTGTTTGTCCATTGTATGTTGGATAAAAGCATTGAGGAGGACTTGCTAATACATGAATCCTTGAAGAGCAATGTGCCTCATGAAAAAATATTTAACTGTATTAACAGCTTTATTACAAGATATGAAAGTAATTGAGAAAAATGTGTTGAGGTGTATAGTTATTGCACCAGGATAATGGCTGGGAAAACAGCTGGATCTGTATCATGAATCAAGGATGAGACTCCAAACTGTACCAACATTCACTGTGTTCTCCACAAACAAGTTCTTGCAGTTAAGAAGAGGCTTCTACCTCTTAAAAATGCTCTGGACAAGGCTGTGCAAATTATTAATTGCATAAAAACTAGACAACTACAATCCAGACTGTTCAAAATTCTGTGCAAAGAAATGGGCAGTCAGCACACAGCACTCCTTCCACATATGGAGGTGAGGTGGCTATTGTGAGGGAAAGTGTTTGTGGGACTTTTTGAGCTTTGCCACTTTACTTTGTAGATCACAAACATCAACTCTCTAGTTGTTCGACAAATTGCTCATGGCTGCTGAGACTTGCGTACCTTGCAGATATATTCACCAAGCTGAATGAAGTTAATCTGTGGCTGCAAGGAAGAAATGTGAATATTTTCACTGTAAAAGATAACATTTCATCGCTATTAAAGAAACTGGAATTTTGGGCGTTGTCTGTAGAAGGAAAGAATTTTGCTTTCGTTCATTAAATGATGCTTTGACTGAAACCAATTTCATTTTTGATGAAGATATTTGCAGTGAATTTGTACAGCATTTATATGACTTGCATTTTTCTCTTTTAGAATACTTTCCTCCCACAAATGTCAATAATTCTTGGGTGAAATATCCATTATAAAAATGGATTATTAAAAAAGCCAGTTGGCTTATCAGCTCAAGATTATGAGAGCCTGATCAACATGACTTCTGAATACCACTTAAAACAAAATTTCAGTGAATTTCTGCTAATTATTTTTTGGTGCAACCTGTTTCAAGAGTACTCAAATGTTGCAAAATGTGCAGTTCGGGAGCTTCCTTTCCTTTGCTATAACATATTTGTGTGAAATTGGATTTTTATATTATGCCACAACAAAAACAAAAGATAGGAACAGACTTGATGCTGCACTTAATATAAGAATCCAACTTTCCAGCATCATTCCTGACGTTAAATGGATTTGCAAGGAAAAAACACAAGCTCACTCGTCTCATTAAAATATGAAAACATTGTGGCTACGTCTACACTGGCCCCAAATTCCGGAAAAGTCATGCAAAGCAGGTAAGTCAGAATAGGGAAATCCGCGGGGGATTTAAATATCCCCCGCGGATTTAAATAAACATGTCCGCCGCTTTTTTTCCGGCTTGGGGAAAAGCCGGAAAAAAGCATCTAGACTGGCGCGATCCTCCGGAATAAAGCCCTTTTCCGGGGGATCTCTTATTCCTACTTTCAGGTAAGTAGGAATAAGAGATCCCCCGGAAAAGGGCTTTATTCCGGAGGATCGCGCCAGTCTAGACACTTTTTTCCGGCTTTTCCCCAAGCCGGAAAAAAAGCGGCGGACATGTTTATTTAAATCCGCGGGGGATATTTAAATCCCCCGTGGATTTCCCTATTCTGACTTATCTGCTTTGCATGACTTTTCCGGAATTTGGGGCCAGTGTAGACGTAGCCTGTATGTCCAACAACAATGACCCTGTTATTTTGTTGATAATTTTCTGATAATTTTCTTGGTGGGCGGGAGAAAGAATGTATAAGATATATACTAGAAATAACAATAGAATTGCAAGACATTATCTATTTATTTGGATACCTATCAAATTAAAATTTGTAATATTTTAGGGGCTCCACCAAATTTTCAGGACCCCACAGGAGCTATGCAGCCAAAAAAATTTTGGGAAACCATAGATTACTGTATATTCAGATTTTTAGTCTAGCCAGAATTATTAATTATTCTTCCTGCATTCAACTCTATCACTTTGATTATTCATCTGACTACTAGGAAAATCCAGGTTGTTTTTCTATAAAGTTATGTATCTGTTGAGAGAATAAACCAAATCATGTTGTTACATAATAGTACGTTAATGATTGCCCATTAGGCTGTTTACATCAAGCTTTTCTAAGTTAGATTTTTACAAAGTAATGAACTTTAAATATTTAGTTTCCTCAGTTTCTTGTTATTCATTATAAAACAATAACAACAGACTTCAGTGAATAAAAGGAAAATAAATTATGGTAAGTTTCAAATAGGGTTCATGTTAGTCAATCAGTCATTATCCAGATTAAATAATGATCTTCTCCAGGGATGAAATATATTTCTGTATTCTGGACCAGCAAGAATACCTCCATGATCATAGGCATTTAAAACTGTAATTATGAAACACATTATTGAGATATACTGTGTTTGCATAGCTTGCATGTAGAATGAAAGCTTTGTGTTATTTTTCTTTGATGCTGTTGTTAGCAAATTGCTTCATTACCCCAAAGACTTGTTGAGATTAAAGAAGAGGCCTGCACAAAAAGGTCACGTTGAATACTCAAGATACTTAGTAATGTGAGTTTAAAAAAGCAACACAACCCAGCTGCAAAGAGTAATAGGAGCCATGGGAAAACAATATCCTACAGTCCTCCTGAACACTAACCTCTCATTGATTTCAATGGGAATTCCTCATGTGAATTGATAGCAGGATTGGCCACTAAGAGCCATGTGTAGCCAGCCCTATTCATTTACGCTCCCATTAATTTCAGAAGGAGGCTTATTTTTTCTCCATAAAAATTTTCCTCCATAAACATGCAAAAATACAAAGCCAGGAAAAACATACAAAACTAACCATTTTGGCTCTATGTAGGATTTTTGTTTTTATTTTCTCTTTTTTCACTTATTTGTTGTTTCACACTAATATTAGCTGTCTCAAGATAAATTTGTCATGCACAATATTTACAGATCACGATATATCTGTTTGATAATATCGAAAAAGAAGAGGAAGTTTACTTGGAGTTGATATTCAGATCATGATTAATTTCCATAAAAAAGAATGTTTAGAAAGAAGAACAACCTTCCACAAATAAGAAATCTTTAGATTAACATTTAAAATGATTAACAAAAGTAGATTGTTAATTTCTACTATGTGTATACATAGAGGTTTGTGGAAAAAAAAGGCTTCCGCTAAGTGTCCTTGTGTAGTTTTTGTTACGTGTTGATCATTTATCTTTGTTTAGTCCTCATAGCTGAATTGTGAATATGACACTGTACCCAGAACCCACTCTAAGAACTGGATGCAAATGACAAAATACAGTTGCAAAGTGACCCAGATCTACTGGGATGGTGCCTTGTGGCAGGTGCTAAAAGCTTCCAAGGTTTCCTGTACTAAATGATTAATATGTTGTCACAATTTTTTTCACTTTGTTTTCCTCCAAAATCTTAATAAATCTTGTGAAACCACTATTAAGACAATAAAAAAAATCTTAGTGACCCAGAATTTGTGTGTACAAAACATGAGAGTCTGTTTGTGGGTTATTAATATCATTAGGTATTCCACAATGTCGAAATTAACCAATTATGATTCTGTTCAGTTT
Source organism: Pelodiscus sinensis (assembly GCF_052426305.1). Lineage (NCBI taxonomy): Eukaryota > Metazoa > Chordata > Testudines > Trionychidae > Pelodiscus > Pelodiscus sinensis. The sequence goes on along the minus strand of NC_143058.1, from coordinate 44,598,272 downwards.
AGAGTTTAAAAAAATCCCCTTCTTTTAGCCCTTCTCTTCAGAAAACACAAAGAATTCACTTCTTGCTGACAGTCATAATAAAGCATATGAGAAAAAATGTTTTCAAAAATGTTTTCGATAGTCTACAGATATAGTTTTGTGCATAGTGGTTGTTTTTCCATTTTTCTTCACATAGAGTGGTTGGACCTGATACATGTGATCCAGCGAATAAGTCATGGGGACCTAGAGACCTGGATTCTGTTCCTGTGCACTACCAATGGTGGGCAGGATGACTTTGGGTCAGTCACGCCACCGCTCTGTCTCAGTTTCGTCATTGTTAAAATGGGCCGAATAATTTCTTCTTTCAGCTCTGTGAAAGTGAATCAATAAAAACTTTTAAGGACATGAAATAAGAAAGGGTATGGCTACACTAGTCACCCTAGTTTGAATTAGGGTGGCTAATGTAGTCATTCGAACTTGCAAAGGAAGCCCGGGATTTAAATATCATTGCAGGAGGAGTAACGGTAGTTCGAATTAAGAGTGTTAATTCGAACTACCTAGCCCGTGCTGTGTGTAGCAGTGGGCAGGTAGTTCGAGATACCAGGCATTTAAAAATGGCGGCGCCCGGGAACACGCAAATGAAGCATGTTGTTCTATTTGACTACAATAGCTAAAGAAGCAATGGTAATGTATTACAGTGACTTGGTTGCTTGCCATGCAATGTAAAAATACTCATCATTTTCAAAAAGTTAAAATTGTAAGATCGTTAATGTTCCAACATTCCTTGAAATCGTCCTACCCCATTTTAGAGATGGAGGAAGTGGAGATGAATTGATTTGTCCAAGATCACACAGTGAGTCATATCAGAATCATACCTCAGAAGTCCACTATTAGGCCACTGGAGTACTCACCCCACCTCCCTAACTCCAACTTCTCTCTTATCCTCCTTACCTTCACCCCCATAGAATCATAGAACCACAGAGCTGGAAGAGACCTCAGAAGGCCATCAAGTCCAGACCCCTGCTCTAGGCAGGTCCAATCCCAACTAAATCAACCCAGACAGGGCTTTGTCAAGCTGAGACTTAAACACCACTAGGGATGGAGACTCCACTACTTCCCTAGGTAACCCATTCCAGTGTTTCACTACCCTCTTAGGACCTCTACCACCACAACTTGAGACCATTGCTCCTTGTTCTGCCATCCGTCACTACTGAGAACAGCCTTTCTCCATCCTCTTTGGAACCTTCCTTCAGGAAGTTGAAGGCTGCTATCAAATCCCCCCTCACTCTTCGCTTCTGCAGACTAAACAGACCCAACTCCCTCAGCCTCTCCTCATAGGTCATATGCTCCAGCCCCCTAATCATTTTGGTTGCCCTCTGCTGGACCCTCTCCAATGCATCCACATCCTTCCTGTAATTGGGGGCCCAGAACTGGACACAATACTCCAGATGTGGCCTCACCGGAGCTGAATAAAGGGGAATAATGACATCTCTGGATCTGCTTGCAATTCTCCTCTTAATGCAACGTAATATACCATTAGCCTTCTTGGCTACAAGGGCACACTGTTGACTCCTATCCAGCTTCTCATCCACTGTAACCCCCAGGTCCTTTTCTGAAGAACTACTACTTAGCTGGTTGGTACCCAGCCTGTAACAATGCTTGGGATTCTTCCGTCCCAAGTGCAGGACTCTGCACTTGTCCTTGTTGAACCGCATCAGATTTCTTGTGGCCCAATCCTCCAATTTGTCTAAATCACTCTGGACCCTCTCTCTGCCCTCAAGTGTATCTACCTCTCCCCCTAGCTTAGTGTCATCCGTAAACTTGCTGAGGGTGCAATCCATCCCCTCATCCAGATCATTAATAACGATATTGAGCAAAAACAGTCCTGGAACCAAACCTTGGGGCACTCAGTGAGAAACCAACCACCATCCTGACATTGAGCCGTTGATCACTACCCGTTGGGCCTGATAATCTAGCCAGTTTTCTATCCATCTTACCATCCATTTATCCAATCCACATTCCCTTAACTTGCTGGCAAGAATATTGTGGGAGCCCGTATCAAAAGCCTTGCTAAAGTCGAGGTATATCACATCCACTGACTTTCCCATGTCTACAGAGCCAGTTACCTCATCATAGAAGCTAATCAGATTGGTCAAGCATGACTTGCCCTTTGTGAATCCATGCTGACTATTCCCAATCTCTTTCCACTCTTCCAAGTGCCTCAAAAAGGATTCCTTAAGGATTCCTTCTGTGATTTTTCCAGGAACCGAGGTAAGACTGACCAGCCTATAGTTCTCTGGATCATCCTTCTTTCCTTTTTTGAAGATGGGCACTACATTTGCCTTTTTCCAATCATCCAGGATTTCTCCCGACCTCCACAACTTTTCTAAGATAATGGCCAAATGCTCCTCAATGACATTTGCCAACTCCCTCAGTACTCTCGGATGCATTAAGTCCAGACCCGTGGATTTGTGTACATTTAGCTTTTCTAAATAGTTTCTAACCTGTTCCTTACCCACCAAAGCTGTCCATCTTCATCCCATCTTGCGTCACTTAGCGCATTAGTTTGGGAGTCCACCTTGTCCGTGAATACAGAAGCAAAGAAAACATTGAGTACTTCAGCTTTCCCCACATCATCTGTCACTAGGTCACCTCCTTCATCCAGTAGGGGCTGCACACCCTCTCTGATCACCTTCTTGTTAACATGCCTATAGAAACCTTTCTTGTTATCCTTCACATCCTTAGCCAGTCGCAATTCCATTTGCGCTTTCGCCTTCCTGATAACCCCCCAGCATTCTCGAGCTATACATTTAACTCCCCCCGCAACCACAACCCTGTACCCTGAGCCACCTGTCCTGATCTCCTCATACACCCCCAAACTAGACTCCTGCATCTTCAGCATCCCCAGCCCCCTGCCATAAGATTGACAAAAGACAGCCTCAATGCATGCATGAAGCTGGATTTGACCAGTTATCATGTAAACTACAAAAAAAAATGTGTGAAAAGATGCAGCAGCAGAAATCCCAGTAAATAAAGTCTGTGAGTACAATATTTCATTTATGCTATTATTAATGATTATGTCAATTATCAATAATATTAAGTTGTATATTTTCAGTCATGCAAATGGGCATTCGTACATGGCTCTTTGTTGACCCCTTGTTCTGAATTTTGATGTAGTTTGGCTTTTTGAAAAGGTTGCCGTCTCCTGCCCCAGAGTTTAGTTCTGCACTATGGCTACTTGATTGTATGCATGTCCCTCTCTGGTCTTTTATAGTGAAGTGCAAACTGTTTGAAGGGTGAAATTCCCAACAATATCATGCACAAAGAAAACAGTCTTGATGCTCGAAAGACAGCAAGGATTCATGGACAATCGGGTTCAGTTCTCTACTTATTTTTACTAGTGTCCATTGGCCTGGTCAGCCTCTTGTGGATCTTCCCCCTTCTTCATCTCTGTGGGCATGTCTACACAGCAGCGTTATTTCAGAATAACTGACGTTTTCCCAAAATAACATAGTGTGCATCTACACAGCAAGACATTATTTTGAAATAATGGCGAGCTGGAGGACTTCTTAATCTGACTCATGGTAACTCTCATTTCATAAGCAGTAAGAAAGGTTGAAGGAAGAGTGTTCTTCCTTCGATTTCCTGCTGTGTAGACCGCACCAAAAGCCAAAATAAGCTATTTTGACTTAAGCTACGCAATTGACTTAGCTGTAGGTGCATAACTTAATTCGACTTTAGCCCTGCCGTGTAGACGTTCCCTGTGTGACTGTTCCCTACCATCCTACAAACTCTACCAATGGGCATTCTGTGGCCAGTGGAGAAGGAGGAAGAGAATTGGGTGGACCAGGGGCAGAAGCTGGGCTAAGGCCAGGTTGAAATTAAAATATATGAAACATCTGTTTAACAATTTAAAACAAACCCAGTGTACTTGTATGGTTTGAACTAAGGATATTAAATATTGATTAATTTACTAGTTGAGTAGTTGATGGAATTTTCATCAACTACTCGACTAGTCGATAGTACTTCCACATTTCTCCTTTGAAATGTACAGGAGCCCCTACTGGGCGTCCTGTACATTTCAAAGGAGGAATGCAGAACTCTGTATGCAGCCTGGGGCCAGTGGGAAATCCCACTGACTCTGGGCTGCACTCAGCATGCCAGCTTTGAAATGTACAAGAGTCCCCAGCAGGAGCTCATGTGCATTTCAAAGTGGAGGAGTCCTCATGGAGCCCGGGGCCAGCTGAGGGACTCAGTCCCCCTGCTGACCCTAGGCTTCATGTTGCGCTGCTGATTTGAAATGCCACACCGAGCCTGGGGTCAGTTGGGGACTCCCCTGCTGATCCTGGGTTCTGCGGAAATGCCACGCAGAACCTAAAATCAGCTCTTCAGCTGACCCCAGACCCCATGCAGCAGCTGTTGCTTTGAAATGCCAAGGCGGCATTTCAAAGGGTCAGTGCCTCATAGCTGAGTCAGGGATCAGCTGTGCGGGGCTGCCCCTTTGAATACTGCACAGCTGATTCCAGAATCAGCTGTGCAGAGCTGCTGCTTTGAAGTATCCCCTCTTCTCCCCCACTTTGCTTCCTCTATCTGATAGTGGCAACAAATGGGGAGGGGGAGGGAAATCAACTAGTCGACTGACTATCTGATAAGCATTTGTTTATCAGATAGTTGACTAGTCAACTAGTCCTTAACTTCCTTAGTTTGAACAGCCTGCAGTAAAATAAATAACTCCAGATTAGCAATGTTTAAATAAGTTTTATGCTTACTCTGTGTATGGACTTTGCTTTGCTTTGCTACTGCCTCTGGCATTTTGGTGAGACGCTAATTATTGCTATTTGTGATTTCACTAATTAGCATGTTTTAAATGTGCCAATTGAAAGTTCAGAGGATAATGTTTCAAACTTTTCAATAAGTAATCTCTGCTTTCATTGCTCTAGGACCAGGGATTTATGTATCTAAATGTGATTAGCATGAATGAGAGTTACTCTACGTGCCTCAGTCCACATCCACAGAGAAGGGAGAAAACAAAGGGAGCTCCCCTGGCTGCCCCAAGGCTGCCTTCTTCCTGTCCTGCTTCTGGCCTACATGAGACTGGGGCAGGAAAGTAGCTAGAGCAGCTGGATTAGCCCATATGGATTGTAGGAGAGGAGTCCTTGTTGTAGAGGAACTGCTGGATTTCTGCTCTCCCTGCAGAAGTTCTCCCTGCAGAGAGTGGCTGGTAGCTCCTTTTAAGCCACACACCCCCAACCTTCTCTTTAAGCAGCTACCTCATGGGGCCACTTCCATTCCCAACAGACCACAGATATATCAGAGAGGCGCCAAACCAGCCTGCTTCCCCCTCTACCTTCACTTACTGCATGCACAGATGCTTCTAGTAAGTGGGGATGGGGAAGAGAAGGGAAGCCCCCTGCTAATATGCCTGGTTTGATCAAGACAGGCCCAGGTTTGGAACCCTTCCCTGTCCCACTCACTGACCCAGGACTATGTGCCAGCTTGTCCTTTCCGCTATACCCTGCCAGCTACTTCTCTCAATTGTAGCAGACGCAATCAATCGACCCCTGCTAGATCCATTGCTGCCCATCGATCCAGCTCATAGTGACAACATGCCCTCTGTAGGGCCACTGATGGAAAATCTGGTTTTTCCCTGTGTTTTCTTATGAGTGTTTCTGAGCTTCCTTGCTTTGGTTCAGCATTGCACAGGGTTCTGGAAGTGACCCTTCTCATCCAGCCTTTACATACTGCTTCATACACCTCTATATTTCTGTGTTTCCTGACAAGGGCTGTCTCCTCTTTTAGCTCTCTTGAGAAGGGAGGAGAGCCAGACCCTCTGCTTGGCCCCTGGACCTGCACAAGGTGCGCTGCAACACTGCAATAGCAATGTGCAAGATATATGACTCCAGGAGTGTGCAGCAAGGAATGGCCCAATCTTGGCTGCGTGCCAGCATTTAAATAAGAAGGTGAGATCAGGGCAAGGTGCCTTCAGAGCAGTGCAGGGCACACAGGTAAACAGGCCAGTCTTGGCACTGTGTAAAGTGGTGCGTGATGGCATTTGGAAGTCTGCCAAAGATAATGCAAGGTAGGGCCGTGCGCACATGAACAATAGGCTGCACTAACCCAATACGCACTGAACGGAGCCACATTCAGAGTGGATTACAGAATACATATTAACTGGCTAGTTAATACACATTGAGAATGGCGCTGTGTGGATGCAGGTCATTTTAACTGGCACAAAGTACAGGTTGTTTGAAATAAACCCAGGGTGCAGACACAGCTTCAATAGGAGTTGGAGCTGGTCCAATATGAGGCATGTCTGAATATTCCATCCATGTCATGTTAGAGAGCACCAATGGGTATTTTGTACTGAGCCCTAGTCCCACCCTTTCTATTCAGAGGTTATCATCACTCTCTAATTAAACTGCCTGAATCTCTCCTTCAAGTGTATTCTGTACAAACTATCTAATAGGCTGGATTATAAATATTTGGGCCACTGATGTGAGATTATCTCAGTATAACTGAAAATAAGATTGTAAAATTCATAATACCCATTTTTTTCTGATACATGCATAAAAGAAAATTTGCTCTTGGGTGTGTACAGTGTTTATGATTAAATACTTTATTCAGACTCATATGTCAATCTATTAGTGTGCTGTTAATTCAAATGTTACTATGATGAATTTTATCAGCATTAGTACATTTATCACAGGTAGATGTGAAACTTAGACAAAGGTATACATTCTCATTAATGATGAGCAGCCTATTCATCTTATGAGAGTGTAATTAATGTTAGTTACAATACTTAATTTTTCACTGTTTGTCATGATGCATATTTAGCATTTCTTCTGTCCTTTATCAATCTGCTCTCCTTGCACGTGGCACTTCAGAAAGATATATGTTTTTTACCTGATTTGGGGCCTAGTTGTTTTACAATTTTTTTAAACTGGATTTTTTTTTTCTTCTGGGGTTGTATGCAGCACAGTTTGTGAAAACCTAGATTTTGTAGCATTACTTGCTATGAGATTTTTTGGTTCAGACTTAATCACTTTTAGCATTATTAATGTAATAACTGGTTGAATAAAACACACACTAAAGCTGTTGATAATCACTTGCTGCTATATTAGCTGAGCTTGTATAAGGGTTTAGTGTGCTTAGTTCTCTTGTTTTTAATAGCATTTTACTGTGTTACTAGTGGGCAAATAAATGCATTCATAATATAGTTCTGTAAACAAACTGAGTATTTGAAATGTATTTGTTAAGGTAAGTATGCATTTCTACAATCCTGTTGTGTACCATTCAGCATTTTTTTGTAAGGTAATATTGTCAGCTATCACAAGGCCAAACTATGCCCAGTTAGCTTAGCGAGTTAGTGCTTTTGCCCCCTCTTCCCTGGCCAGACACCCTGCCCCCAGCCCGCTCCTGCACCATCCTTCTGGTCAGACACCTATCCCTTCTGGTCAGACAGGGGGCATTGGTGAGCATAGTGCTCAGGGGCACAGCCCCCTAGTAGCTCGGAGTTACTCTGTGCAATGATATGGCGGCCTGTGGTGTCATGTCACATGAGTGTAAATGAGAGTAGAATTAGAATATATAAAATAGGTTAGGGCTGGTACTACACTTCTGAGTGATAAAACTCCCACTAAAAGTCAGTGGGTGCAGGAGTGGGTACTACATCAGGATTCAGTCCTACAAGATGCTGAGCATCTCCAATTCCCATTGAACTAAGTCGATGGGCGCTAAGGGTGGTCAGCATTTGGCAATGCTAAGCCCTTAGTCATTGCTTCTAAAGGGTCAATCCTTCTTTCTTTGGACTTCCACATTGTCCATTAGATCCAAAAGGATATGGTTTTCTTCCCTGCAGTATATTTATTCCCCAATCTTGTTTTCCCTATTCTGATTGACAGAGCCTTCCTACCACTGTGATGAAGAACTCTAATCCACAATCCACATTGGATTTTTTTTCCCCTACTGTATTTTTGAATGCCATGCTGAGATCTGAATGAATATCTTCCATTTTGTTTCCCATGGCCTGATGGAGAGTATGATGCTGGAGATGGGAATTCTCTTTTCTTATGTATTTTATTATTATTTATGATGTTTATTATGGTAGTCCCTAGGGACCAGCTGAGCACGGGGCTCCATTGTACTAGATACTGTACAGATATAGAGTATGGGACAGTTCCTGCCCTGAAGAGCCTGCAATCTAAACTGATGAGACAAAAAGGAATATAATGTACTAGCAGAAAGATTGCGTATTTGTATCGTGCCCAGTACAACTAGCCCTGAACTTGGTTAGGAACTTTAGGTACTAATTATATACAAATAATTAATACTTGTCCAAAGCTTGAAGCCTGTTTTTATTCTGGACTGGCACCATTAGCACGGTTATGTCTTTCGTCATGTTATAAATCTTTAATTCAAGAACAGTGTCAACTGAATATTTTTGTGAGTGATACTTTCAAGGAAATGAAATAGTGAAATGTACAATATATTTCGGTTTGCTATGATCATTTTGATGTACCATTTGCAATGGAAATGAGTGTATAACGTATTCATGTGTACAGATAAGGAAAATGACAAACACTAGCAATCTTTGTTCAATTCATTTATAATATTCAGTAAAAAAAATTCCTTCCATTCCATTCCTTGATGAATTCTGTTTTGTTTTGGGGAGCAACACACACACAAATTAGAATAATGAATTAATAGATAAAATATGTTTTTTAGATGTCTATGTATATGTGAGATTTTGGCTAAAAGTGACTGCAAATCCTAATGCAAAAATTCTCTGATTTTGGTAATAAGTTACTGAAAGGTAAAGAACTCCATAATTATTATTTGTGACATTCATAGATCTGATGTGCTCTGTACTATATGTAACCTAGGCTATGTCTACACTACCAGGTTATTTTGAAATAATAACGTCTGAAATAACTATTTTGAAATAGCATTTATACACTACAAGTCCCCATCGAAATAGCACAGAATTATATCAAAATAGTGCATCCACACTGACTGGAGGCTGAATCCCATTTAAAGCCCCCCAGAAGCACTCAGAGCAGGGCATCAGGATAGCAGTCACTTCCTATAGCTGCTTCCTGAGGCTAGCTCAGACTCATGTTTAAAGGGACTCTCTCTACAGCCCCATCTCACACTCCTCTTCTTCATTGCCTACCTCCTCAAAGTGCTGTGGTTGCCTTGCAGATGCCACAGCACTTCCACCATGGAGCCAGACTGGCTGCAAAGTAGTGCCAGGCTCTTCGACCTCCTGTTGCACCTCCTGGTACAGTTAATGCAGACTGCCCACATGGTACTGCAGGAAGACAGCGATGAGCCCAGAATGGTGGACCTCCTGCACCACATTTCCTTCCATCCTCCCCTGCTGTTTCTGGTGCTGGGAGACCAGTTCCGACTGGTGGGACCGCATCATCATGGAGCGGTGAGACGACCAGCAGTGGCTCCAGAACTTCCGCATGCAGAACACCACCTTCCTGAAGCTCTGCAAGTGGCTTGCCCCTGCTATCTGGCAACAGGACAGCCTCATGAGACCTGCCATCCCCCTCCAGAAGCATGTTGCCATCACACTTTGGAAGCTCGCCACACTGAACAATTACCTCTCTGTTGGGAACCAGTATGGCGTGGGGAGATCAAATGTTGGGGCTGTGTTCATGCAGGTATGACTCTTCTACTATGTTACTAGGAGGGTGGTGAGGTGCTTCAATGGGTTCTTTAGGGAGGAGGTTGAAATCTCGGTCCCTAGAGGTGTTTCAGTCCTGGCTTGCCAAAGCCCTGGCTGGGGATGGTTTAGTTGGAGCTGGTCCTGCTTTGGGAAGGGGTTTGGGCTCAGGAGCTTCCTGAGGGCTCTTGCAACCCAATGATTCTGTTTCCGTGATGCTATAGGTCATGAAGGCCATCCATGCCATCCTGCTGCGCAGGGTCATTGCCCAGGGTGACATGGACCCCAATCATTGCTAGCTTTGCCACCATGGGCTTCCCCAACTATGGGGGGGCACTGATGGCACCCACATCCCCATCTTGGCTCCCGATCGCTGGGCCTTGAACTATATAAATAGGAAAGGGTACTTTTCAATGGTAGTGCAGGCCCTTGTAGACCACTGAGGCCAGTTCATGGACATTTATGTTGGGTTGTCAGGAAAGGCACATGACACCTATGTATTCGGGAACTCCAGCCTCTTCCAGAGGATGCACACCAGCACTTTTTTCTCTGACCGCACAATCAGAGTTGGGAAGGTGGACATGCCCACATGCATTGTGGGTGATGCAGTTTACCCTTGCTCCCCTGGCTAATGAAGCCCCCACATGGGACACCTGGATCCCACTAAAGAACAACAGGCTCATCAAGTGACATGTTGTGGAGGTTGCCTTCAGCCACCTCAAGGCGAGGTTCCAGAGTCTTGTTACCTGCCAGGACCTCACCCACAGGAACATCCCCGAGGTGGTGGCAGCCTGCTGTGCTATGTTCTAATCTTTGTGAACATAAGGGGGAGACTTTCCTGCCAGGGTGGGGGGGCAGAGGCTGAGTGGCTTACCAAGGCTTATGAGCACCTGGGCGCCGCTGCCATTCGGCGAGCCCATCAGCGGCTGTGCTCAACAGGGAGGCACTAAGGGAGAGTTCCAGCCAAGGCCACCTGTGAGACTCTCCTCTGGGCCTCCCCATAAAGGACCTCTGCATTGCCCCCATGTGACTTTCCTCCCAAGACTTTTTGGTTTGAAAAACAACTATGTTATTTTTATTTGGGGAATATATAACAGGGGACGGTCTGGGGAAAGAACCTGGGAGGGGGGAGGAGGGGCTCAGGGATGGGGCTGGGACTGGAACCTGCCTTGGATATCTCAACAGGTGCAGCTGCCCAAGCGGTCCCACCGCCATGTGTGCGTGGCCTCAGAAGCCTCTGGGGGAGGCTAGGAGAAGAAGCCAGGGGGCAGGGGCAGGTGCTTGGAGCGGGGGATGGCTGGTGAACCACTCAATGGCTGCAACCAGGCACTCCGCAGCAGTTGTGATAGAGGAGCATATGGTCTCGTGGCGGTGGAACCGCTGCTGCCAGATGGTCCTCGTCAGCCCAGCACTCTTCGGGGTCAAAGTTCTGGCTGAGAGATCGGAAGCACTCCAGGTATTCCCACACCAGGTCGTCGCAGGGTTGCCTGGGCCTGCAACTCTTGTGCGGTTAGGAAGATGGTGTGGGAGGTGTTGGACACACCACACTCACAGCTGGCCCAGCTGAAAAGACAAGTGACAAGGTTAGTCATCCCTGGAGATGCTCTTCCTGAAGCCTAGCTCTAATCTCTGAGCCAACATCAAAGGTCTTGGTTCAGATGATAGTGATGTACTTGAAGCAAGGCCATCTGTTGTCTAGATAGTCGGCACTTTCCTGCAGGAACACAGATGTCCCAGGGGAGCCTCGCTACCCCCGCATCCCGGGGTAGCAAGCTAGTATGGGCGGGAGGGGGGACAGGATGGCTCGGCTTCCTTCTGCATCCTGTACACACCAGGTCTGGCACTGGTGGCACCCCACAGAGAGAGAGCTTCTATCCCTTACCAATGGAAGAGAGGAGGAGAGAGTGTTGAGGGAGGTGTGTGTGCGCATCAGACACTGCTTGCTGGAGAGAGTGCTACTGGGGTCTCCTCCTTTTCCTCCCCTCAGCAGGTTCCCATGAAGGGGATCAGTCTACTCCGCATCGCTCTGCTTGACCAAGAGCAGATGCTGCCCGAGCGTGCGGGCATGAGTCTATGCCATATGCAGCACTGCTGTGTGTTTCCATGACCCTAGCTTCCTCGGGGTGGCTTGTGGTGGGAAGATGTCCCAACATGGAGTCCAGAGTAAGGCAGGCCTGTGCAGGAACCTTGTGAGAAGGACCAAGGGGTTCCTGTATGAGAGCATCATAGAGCTATGTGCTCCAGCGTGGCACTCCATGTGCACCCCCGTACACAGGCAATTGTGTGAGCCCTGGGCCAAGAAGGCTGAGCAAGGCACACACAGCCCCCTCACTGCCCGCTGCCTGTCCCCACATGTGTCTAGGAAAAGTAATGGAACTCACCTGATGGGCCTTCCTCAGCTTCGTCCAATCCCTGGGTGACAGCCTGGGAGAGGAGGAAATGGCTCCAGGCTGATGATGACCGCCTGGCTTGTGGGCATGGTGTCCAGGCTGGCCTGCTCCTTCTCCACTACCCCACCCTCGTGGAGGCTGATAACAGGTGTGTCCTGGCCAAAGTGAACTATGGTGGGGGGAGGTGACTTGCCCCCATCCCAGGGTGGTAACTAGCTGCACATAAAAGCAGCAGGTCTGGGGTACTGCCCCACAGCGGGAATTTGGTTCCTTGGCCTTGGTGTGTGGTTACTCACCTTGTTATTTAAAGAAAGAGGAATTATTTCAAAATAATTCCCCAGTGTAGACATGCCTCTAGAGGCACTGAGACCACTGAGAAGGAAGAGTGAAGTTTGCTCTACCACCTTAGTTCAGCGCAAGTTGGTTTTGTGCTCATGTGGTAGAGGTGCTTGACTTCAGTCACTAACTGCCTAGGTTTGATCCTACCTGCCAATGATCTGGGTCTGTAGGCTTCCTGTATAAAATGGTGTTTTTCTAACTATTGATCAGATTTTGAGATAAAACAGATATGAATTTAGATAAATTTGCTTATATTCAAGTAGTAGAATGTAGTCCTATGGCAGAGCACTTACGCTACAGCATATTTACGAGGCTGTTTTTTCTTCTCTGCTAGTGTCACACTCAGTTTCTACACAATTTAACCTGCCATTAAAGAAGTTCCTAACCTTTGTGTCTATACAGTACCCTTAGTATAAATGAATGCTGTATTTGCATTCCTTAAATTTGTAGATAAACTGCCTGAACCAAGGTCTTTAAGAGAGGCAAGATAATACTGAAATCTGACAATCACATGTCAACTCTTTTACTGTACAGCATTGGTTTCCAACCTGTGGTTGAGTGTCACTAAGAATTTTTCAGGAGGGTGCAAGGAGGTGCTTGGTTAGGAATGTGTTCTTGTTTCTTCCAATTATTGTTACTGATATAAGCAGAGGGTGACTGAGCTCTCCCCTGACAGCTAGCTGGGGCAGGGAGTGGGGACTGGACCTGAGGAGCAGCTTGTATTTACATGAACATACCTACTCTGCCTAGGTATCCAACAGGCAGAGTTTTGTGCCAAAGTGATCATCGCTGGGGTTACAAATCACTTTAGTACTGAATGCAGGAGTAGTGAAATGTTACCATTGTTATCTTTATTGTATAAGTAAATGGCACCTGAACTGTGCTTCACCTATCCTGATTGAAGAAGTCACCCTCCGTGAAGCCAATGGCTTGGAGGCAGATCATTATGAAAATAAGAGGGGTGGGGACAGGGATCCCTGCCAGGAGGTGTGGGCTCTATCTCAGAGCCTGATATACAGTTTAACCTGCCCCTCCCTTTGTTTCAGAGACAGAGTGAAGTAGGGCTCTGTTAGGAGAATTTTTGTTTTGTTACGGGATCACTAGAGCGGGAGTCACTTGTTGTGGAACAGCATTTCTGCCCTACAATGAAGTTCCCCATCTAGAAGCTGAAAATCACATAGAGCTGGAGGGGAATTTCAAGAGACTGACCAAGGTCACAAACCAAGAAGCAGGTGGTAGGAGAAGGTGCAGCACAGCAGCTAGCAGGATGGCCAGCAGAGCAGAATGGTGGCTGGTGGAGCAGCAAGCAGGGCGGCTACCAGAACAGCCAGCAGAGAAGAACAGTGGGTGGTGGGGTGGTTGGGGGGAAGGGAACAGCAGCTAATGGGACAGTGCAGAATGGTGGCTGACAGGTTAGCTAGCAGAATGGGGCTGGCAAGTTAGCTAGCAGATGGCGACTGGCAGGTTAACTAGCAGAATGGCAGCTGGCGGATCAGCTAGCAGAATGGGGCTGGCAGGTTAGCTAGCAGATGGCAGCTGGCGGGTTAACTAGCAGGGTGACTACCAGAGCAGAACTGCAGCTTATAGGCCTGCCAGCCAGCCAGATCAAGTGCTCAGAGCAAGCAAGGTGCCTTCCTCCCTACCTTGCCCCATGGCAGTTGGGAGGTGAATTCAAAAGAGGCACTTCTGAACCCTGGTCTCTCATTGACCAAGGACAACTGTCCCACATACTTTAGTTTGGGCATCCTGTTCACAGTTTTGTGTTTATGAATCCTGGCTGTAGCATTGTCCCTAATTAATGCCAGGTGACTTTATCCATTCATTACAAGTTTCTTTTCTACACTCAGATTCTGTGCTTGCAAGTGGGGAAGTATTGTCCCTTAGAAGCACCCCAGAGTTGTGTTTAATTTTTCCACATTTCTGGAGGGGTGAGTGGAGGGCTGGTTCTGTTGTAGTGTTGAAAAGGAAGCCCTAGATTTTGGACCCGGCCCTGGTTACTGCCGACTGCACCTGGCAGAAGGGTTACAATAAAATAAAATTCCTCCCACTAGCTGAGTCTCCCGCTCCCTCTGTTTGGGAGATGGGGGAGATATTTCAGCTCACTCACTTCTCCAGAGGCTGATGTGCGTGAGCCCCTTGGGGAAGTAGTGCCTGCCGACTTGCGCAGGCTTCTGCTGCTCATGTATGCTAGGGAACTACACCAGGGCAAGAGGAGGCTGGATCCGTGAGTGATTCTAGGGGTCCATGGGACAGAAGCACAAAGAGAGGGTGGAACTGAACTCCATCCAGAGTGTGTTCTTAGGAAAGGATCCTAGACCCCAGGCTGCGGTGGAAATACAAAGGGATACACAGTGAAAAAGTTTGAGAATTTCTGCTCGGGAGCACTTGGGCAGAAATATCCAGCTAAAGTGCTAATCCATACTGATGCACACGGCAACAGTTAACATATTAGGTCTGTAGAATAAAGCCTGAAATTCCCGGCCGCTGTGTGTCTGGAGGAGTGGAATAGTGCTAAGTGTGGGTGGAAGAAGAATAAAGAATATTTATGTGCTAGACAAGCCAAGCCAAACCCAGGAGCTTCAGCAACAGCCTTCTCGGAAGCTAGTGAAAGGCTTATTTTCCAGTTCACTTTTCAAGGCTTGTCACCACCCTCTGCAAGGCTTGGTGAGGATTCTGTTGTCTGCATGCCTGATGCTACTTCTTTATTCACAGTGGCTGACAGCATTATATTTAGATGCCTAAAAATATTGAACTTTGGTGTGGAGTGGCTGTAAATCACTGCCAGAAAGAGGAGAAAGAAGAATTTTTTTCTTCCAGCTGCCAAGAAAAAAAAAGTCCATTATTTGCAGCTGATAGGGGAGTGTGGGATGGGAGAACACAGAGGAGAGGGACCTTTGTTTGCAGCTGCCTGGGACCAGAAGGATGGCTTTGTCTTTAGCTGCTTAAGGGGGAGAGCAAAGGGAAGCCTTTCCTTCGAGCTCTAGGAGTTTTGCAGGGCAGCATCAGTGAAGTTACCTTTTCCATTTTTCAGATACCCAGCAAATACTCCAGAAATAGGATTGTGATAGTTACCCTTCAGTGTGCTGCTGCATGGCTCAAGAAACTTCAAGGATTTTTTCAAAGACATAAATATGTTTTTAGTTACACTCAAAAAAAAAAAAAAAAAAAAAAAAACCTGAAGCCAAAATTCATTTAGAATTGATTGGCTTACAGGCTCCAGTCCACAAAAGATTTGTGCGGGAAACTTAGCTGCATGCCAGAAATATATGCTGAGTGAAAGAACACGCCATTTGTGTAAGCTTCTGTGGGAATACTTTGTGAAAAGATATTTTCTGGTATGATCCTGAATAAATCAAATCACATAAATCATCTTTCAGAGTCAAACCAGCAATCCATAATTCCTAAGGATGGTCAAAGATCGAGCTGTACACAACAATATTCTAGTTTCAATAGTCTTTCCATTGGTGGTACTCCTTCTGCCACACACAACATTTATTTTATCTATCTATTTTTAAACATGTTATGTGAATAAAAATTATACTTACAACACTCCACAAATAGAAAACTACTGTGGCCATTTATCTTTAATTACAGCAGCATGCTTATTTCTAGTGCCAGTTTAGTAGAGTATGTTAAACTAGTTTATCTCCCAGTCTGATTTAAATATTATTCATTAGCAGTCAGTGAAGTGGCATGGTAGCTTTTTAATTTTAATTGTTTGTAAAAAGGTTTTTTTAACACCTCTCAGAATGAAAGGGAATAAGTGCCCACCTAGAATATTTTAGACCAGAGGAAGAAATGTAAGAACAAAGTTAGTGCCACAACTTTTTTTAAAATGAGTATTTCACACGGTCTATATTTTTATGTATGTTTCTAGTAAAATATGTATTTACTGACCACTACACACTTTTGTGAATTGAAAGCCTAGCTTTATTGGACCTTACTGGTGTAATACACAATATGTAATTCTTGCTCCTAATTAGAACACTTCTGAGGAGCAGTGAATGACTTTGTGCAAATCTTGTACAGAGCACATAGCCAGAGTAAATAAACTATGCATTGGGAGCTAAGGGAAGTCCTTTAGCCACCCTATAATATGGATAAGTGGCAGAACTCCTCTTATAGGCTGTGTAGTCCTCATACTGCTATGTTCTCTTTTAGGTGTGGGTGTTTGGCCAGTGGATCCACTGGTCCTGCTTCCAATGAAATCCTTATCTGACATGCAGAGGCTATGGATATCCTTCAGGCTCCCCAGATCCTGCTCCTCTTCTCCCTCCTCCTCCCTCAGTGAAACTGCTAAGAATTTGTCTGTGTTCAAAGCTTTTCATTCTCACATAGGATAGGGAGTCAGGATTGGCCCCACAGCAGTGAGGCTTATGCTAATTTTGTAGCACTGTCTATTACTGTCTGCTGTGTGTTGGAGTTGGCTGATATGCAGCACAAGTCCCAGCTAGGTAGAGAGAATGAGGCAATGACCGACAGCAACAACACAAGGGATTCCTATCACAGTCCCTCAGAATTATACAACACAACACAAATAGATCTTTTGCATAATGACTAAAAAACTATTAATAATGGCCATTTTTAGTAGCGTAGCAACAGCCAAATCCTTCAAAAGAGCAAGTTTTCATTGATAAAGCATTTCATTTAAACATTGAAATTTGGCATAATGTGGACTATGAAATAAGTTTTGAAAGGAAGCTGATGATTAAGAAGAAATGCAGTGGGCATTTAATAAATGGAGGAACCGCAAGATAATTAACTGGCATGCATAAAGATTCATGCTTTATACCAAAATTTTAATTTTGCACATAAATGTGCCTGATGTAGGCAGCATTTAATCACCTAGCTGACAGGAGTAACTACTTTCATTTAACCTTGACTGAAGATCATGAATTCTAACAGGTTTAATTGGATACATCATTTAACAGAATGAACAGAGCAAATTTTTCTCAATTCATAGGTTCTGATTGACATGCACCAGCAATAAGGCGTTGCACAATTAAAGCTGATCTGTATTCCTGGCCTGGGCAGCAATTGCCATAGTGATGTGACACTGTTTGATCACTGTGGCACTGAAACTATACTGAAATTCCCCTTGTTTTGAAAAGGGCAATGCTTTAAAAAGACAGAGACAGAGAGAGAGAGATTTTGGCACTTTATTATTATTATTTTTAACATTAAATCACATTGATATGCACAAACTGTAAGGGAAGAAACTTGTCTTGTTACCTGTAATTCAGGAGAATGAAGAAAAATTGTTTCTTTTATCTATTTAACACATTATTTGCAGCAAGTCAATAATGTGAGTAGTCCAATGAAAGGACTACAGTAAGGGCCCTGACTGTCTCGGACTTTTCATTGAATAGGAAGTAGTGCAGCCTGGTTTTCTAAATCCACCTGCAGTTTGTTGTTCGCTCCATCCAAAAATTCAAACACAACTTACCAGGTCTGTGTGGACATGAGAACAGGTTCACAGATCACAAAAGAAGTAGAAAAAGAGACAAAGTGGTTACTAAAAGCAAGTTCCATTTTCTTGCATGTAATATTTCATAAGAATGGCCAGACTAAGTCAGACCAAAGGTCTATCTACCCCTGTATCCTGATGTCTGATAGTGGCCAATGTTAGGTGCCCCAAAGGGCATGAAGAGAACAGGAAATCATCAAGTGATCCCTCCTGGGTCGCTCATTCCCAGCTTCTGGCAAACAGGCTAGAGATATCATCTCTGTCCATTTTGGCTAATAGTCATTGATGGACCTATCCTCCATGAAATGTATTATCTGGTTCTTTCTTGACTCCTGTTACAGTCTTGGCCTTCACAACATTCTCTGGCAAGGAGTTCCACAGGTTGATGGCATGTTATGTGAAAAAAATACTTCCTTTTGTTTGTTTTAAACCTGCTGTACATTATCATTAAATGATGAAATCTTGAGAAAATTGATTAGGCAAGTTAATACTGCCCTCAGGCAATTTCCAGTTCCTCATACAGCTCTTATTCATCAGTTCACAAAAGGCTCACTGTCTGTGGCAGCAGTCCACAGGTCATATAGTTAACCTAAATGAACGTGAACTATTTCTTTTGTGGATTAATTGCAAACAGCGACTTCTTCTATATCTCCTCACTTCTTTGCCTATTTTCTTTCTTCAGGAAACTGCCTTTTATTTTTAAAAAAATGCTAAAAATTACATTGGTCTCACACTGATCCTTAGACCTAGTTATTCAATAGGGCATGCGGCTCCTGCTTTTAATCCTAGAAAGTTCAGAGACAATGAACTTCAAAATCATGATTTTAGAGATCTCTAAAATTCAGTTAGTCATAGATTTCTGCACCTGAAGGCTTTACCATTTGGCTCATTGTACTCAGTGGGCAGAGAGAAGCAAAATTATATCAGTAAAAAAGTTCCAACTCGCCGTAATAATTTTTTTAAAGTTGGTAAATATACAGCATAACCTTCATGGCCATGTGGCCAGCACCTTCCCTTCCAAATGGGGATGTAATTCTGTCTGAGGTTTCCCCCAGTATATGGGGAATGTCTAGTTGTATGGGACTGGTGTCTTGGATTCTCCGGGGTAAGAGGTGGAGACAGAAGTCAGCACTACAAAGGTATTTAGGAATTAGGGACCTAAATACCTAAGAGGAGCTGGGTCAGTGTGCCTTGGTAATCCTTCCTGAACCTCAGGGTATGTCTATACAACAGAGTTTTGTTGGAAAAATGGCCATTTTTCTGAAAAACTTAAGGAAGGTCCACACTGCAATCACATTCTTCCGCAAGAAAATTGAAAGAACAGAGGGGTTTTTCCAGCATTGGAAATCCTGGAAGATACCATTGGTATTCTATGAGGAAGAAACCGTTTTCTGAAGAGCAAAAAGATGTGTGGGGACGGAAAAGAGGGCGTTCTTTTGGAAGAAGGGGAAAGAGGAAAAAGCACAGGTGCCATGGTGGCCATTCCGTTCATAGCAATCACAGCTTATATGCGAGATAACGTCCATTCAGTCTGGACACTCTCTTTTGAAAAAGCAGATTGCTTTTTCGATGCACTTTTGCAGTATGGACGCTCTCTTTTGGAAGACGTTTTTTCAGAAGATCTCTTCCAAAAAAAGCCTGCAGTCTAGACATAGCCTAAAAGTGTGCTTACATATATCCCAGCTAGGGAACAGGAAGGTGGCAGAAAACCACCTTTACCCCCAGCCTCTTCAAGCCTTTGTGTTCTGAATACTGATCTGAAATACATGGCGATCTGGTCTCAAATAAGCTGGTGTAGTACAATATGAAAGTACAATATGTCCCTTATCTGAAATGTATGCAATGGCCATTGCGAGGCATGTTTGTGGTGTATAACTCACTTGGTCATACCAAACGCATACCAATAACATTTCTGTACCAGCTGTGTATTATATACCTTGCCTTTCTACAATGTCAGCAGGATGTCATAGAATCATAGAATAATAGGACTGGAAGGGACCTCAAGAGGTCATCGAGTCCAGCCCCCTGCCCTCAAGGCAGGACCAAGCTCTGTCTACACCATCCCTGACAGATGTCTATCTAACCTGTTCTTAAATATCTCCAGAGAGGGAGATTCCACCACCTCCCTTGGCAATTTATTCCAATATTTGACTACCCTGACAGTTAGGAATTTTTTCCTAATGTCCAATCTAAACCTCCCCTGCTGCACTTTAAGCCCATTACTCCTTGTCCTGTCCTCAGAAACCAAAAGGAACAAATTTTCTCCTTCCTCCTTGTGACACCCTTTTAGATATTTGAAAACCGCTATCATGTCCCCCTTTAATCTTCTTTTTTCCAAACTAAACAAGCCCAGTTCATGACGCCTGGCTTCATAGGTCATGTTCTCTAAACCTTTAATCATTCTTGTCGCTCTTCTCTGTACCCTTTCCAATTTCTCCACATCTTTCTTGAAATGTGGCGCCCAGAACTGGACACAGTGCTCCAGCTGAGGCCTAACTAGTGCAGAGTAGAGCGGCAGAATGACTTCACGAGTTTTGCTTACAACACATCTGTTGATACAACCTAGAATCATATTTGCTTTTTTTGTAACAGCATCACACTGTTGACTCATATTCAACTTGTGGTCCACTATGACCCCTAGATCCCTTTCCGCCATGCTCCTTCCTAGACAGTCGCTTCCCATCTTGTATGTATGGAACTGATTGTTCCTTCCTAAGTGGAGCACTTTGCATTTCTCTTTATTAAACCTCATTCTGTTTACCTCTGACCATTTCTCTAACTTGCTAAGGTCATTTTGAATTATGTCCCTATCCTCCAAAGAAGTTTCAACCCCACCCAGTATGGTATCATCTGCAAACTTAATAAGCCTACTCTCTATCCCAATATCTACATCATTGATGAAGATATTGAACAGTACAGGTCCCAAAACAGACCCTTTCAGAACTCCACTTGTTATCCCTTTCCAGCAGGATTTAGAACCGTTAACAACAACTCTCTGACTACGGTTATCCAGCCAATTATGCACCCACCTCATCGTGGCCCTATCTAAGTTATATTTGCCTAGTTTATCAATAAGAATATCATGCAAGACCGTATCAAATGCCTTACTAAAGTCTAGGTATATGACATCCACCGCTTCTCCCTTATCCACAAGGCTCGTTATCCTGTCAAAGAAAGCTATCAGATTAGTTTGGCATGACTTGTTCTTCACAAACCCATGCTGGCTATTCCCTATCACCTTATTACCTTCCAAGTGTTTGCATATGATTTCCTTAATTACCTGCTCCATTATCTTCCCTGGGACAGACGTTAAACTGACCGGTCTGTAGTTTCCTGGGTTGTTCTTATTCCCCTTTTTATAGATGGGCACAATATTTGCCCTTTTCCAGTCTTCTGGAATCTCCCCTGTCTGCCATGATTTGTCAAAAATCATAGCTAAAGGCTCAGATACCTCCTCTATCAGCTCCTTGAGTATCCTGGGATGCATTTCATCAGGACCTGGTGACTTGCTGACATCTAACTTTCCTAAGTGATTTTTAACTTGTTCTTTGTGTATCCTATCTTCTAAACTTACCCTCTCTCTGCTTGTATTCACTACGTTAGGCACACCTCCAGACTTCTTGGTGAAGACCGAAACAAAGAAGTCATTGAGCATCTCTGCCAGTTCCAAGTTTCCTGTTACAGCTTCTCCCTCCTCACTAAGCAGTGGGCCTACCCTGTCCTTGGTCTTCCTCTTGCTTTTAATGTATTTATTAAAGGTCTTCTTGTTTCCCTTTATGCCTGTAGCTAGTTTGATCTCATTTTGTGCCTTTGCCTTTCTAATCTTGCCCCTGCATTCCTGTGTTGCTTGCCTATATTCATCCTTTGTTATTTGTCCTAGTTTCCATTTTTTATATGACTCCTTTTTTATTTTGAGATCATGCAAGATCTCCTTGTTAAGCCAAGCTGGTCTTTTGCCATATTTTCTATCTTTCGTACACAGGTCTTTTGCTTTTGGGCCCTTAACAACGTCCCTTTGAAATACTTCCAACTCTCCTCGGTTGTTTTTCCCTTCAGTCTTGCTTCCCATGGGACCTTACCTACAAGTTCTCTGAGCTTATCAAAATCTGCCTTCCTGAAATCCATTACCTCAATTGTGCTGGTCTCCCTTCTACCTTTCCTTAAGATCATGAACTCTATTATTTCATGATCACTGTCCCCTATACTGTCTTCTACTTTCAAGTTCTCAACTAGTTCCTCCCTATTTGTTAAAATCAAATCCAGAACAGCTTCTCCACTGGTAGCTTTTTCAACCTTCTGAAACAGAAAGTTGTCTCCAATGAGGTCCAGAAACTTATTGGATAGCCTGTGCCCCGCTGTGTTAGTTTCCCAACATGGCTACGTCTACATTGGCCCCTTTTCCGAAAGGGGCATGCTAATTTTATACTTCGTAATAGGGAAATCCGCGGGGGATTTAAATATCCCCCGCGGGATTTAAATAAAGATGTCCGCTGCTTTTTTCCGGCTTGTAGAAAAGCCGGAAAAGAGCGTCTAGACTGGCCCGATCCTCCGGAAAAAAGCCCTTTTCCGGAGGATCTCTTATTCCTACTTTGAAGTAGAAATAAGAGATCCTCCAGAAAAGGGCTTTTTTCCGGAGGATCGGGCCAGTCTAGGCGCTCTTTTCCGGCTTTTCTACAAGCCGGAAAAAAGCGGCGGACATCTTTATTTAAATCCCGCGGGGGATATTTAAATCCCCCGCGGATTTCCCTATTACGAAGTATAAAATTAGCATGCCCCTTTCGGAAAAGGGGCCAATGTACACGTAGCTCATATGTCTGGATAGTTGAAGTCCCCCATCACCACCAAATCTTGGGCTTTGGATAGTTTTGTTAATTGTTTAAAAAAGGCCTCAATGCAGCCATTAATGAATTGTCAATGCAGCCATTAATGAATTGAGCTTTATACCACCCCAGTAAGGTAGCTAGGTAGTAATAGCATCATTTTGCAGTGGAATAAAGGTTTGATTTTTACCCATGATACACATAGCAGGTCAGGGGCAGGACTTGGGTTGAAACACAGAGGGCTTAAGTCACCTTATTTAACCATTAGCTACAAAGGACAAAATTCTGTTTAACATTATAGCTATGAAACCCCATTGCCTTCCGTAGGGCCGTAGGGATATACATATGAGCAGAATTACACTCTCAGTTGCCTTCCTACACATTTCTTTGGTTGTCAGTCTGGATAATTCCAAAAGCTTCAGGGGGTAGCTGAGTTAGTCTGTACAGGATAAACTTAATGGAATGGTTCTTATCTGCCCCTTTTGACTATCCATTCTTTAGGTGCTTATAGACTATTTGTTTTTCCTGTTACGGTTCATCTCGGCTTTCCCCTTGATATTTTTATACCCACTGCCACTTCTTGTTTCCCCCCTCTCCCATTTTTGTCCTTCTCTCCCCCTGCCTTCCTTCCTCCCCTATTTATTTTAGTTCTGGACATCCAACAGTCTGGTCATCTGAAGAAGTGAGCTGTGCCCATGAAAGCTCATGATACCCGCTACATGTTTTGTTAGTCTTTAAAGTGCTACCAGACTATTTGTTGCATAATTCCTGTACTTTTAGGGACTGCTTCCTCTTCCCAAAGCTTAGGTAGAATGGTCTCCGTAAGTGACCGAGAAGATGTTTTTCAAACGTGACTCAGGAGTCTAAGGCCGATTGACGATGTATTCATTCATTAAGGCCATATCTTCACATTACAAACTTTGATTGACACAAGTTACATTGCATATAGTCATTGAAGTGTGTATATCATTTGTACCTATGCATCTGGCTTGCGTGGATGCTGTGTGTATTCACCAGGAGTGCTTATCAATGCACAATATGGAATACCATGGCTAGCTATTCCAGTCTGCCATGCCCTGGCAGCTGAGACAATGTCTTTTGGGAAATATTCACACCGTCTTGTAGGAAGAAATGAATTGCCCAGGGATCTCTGAGTGCTAGGGGTCAACTTCCCTGTATGCAGCTGTCCTCATCCCCTAATGGCATCCACATCATATCATTTTTTGCACCTCTTTTTTAATTCCACACATAAGTGCAGCCTACCCTCTAGACATGGGATTTTCAACACACCCTTGTCCCTACTCCACTGCTTCCCACAAGCCCCTGACCCACCCCTTTCTGCCCTATCTCCATTGCACCCCCTCCTCCAAGCCACTACACTGCCTCTTTCCAACCTTCTCTCCCTCTCTTCTGGAGCATCCCAAACACTGCAAAATAACTGTTTCGTGGCAGGGGGAAAGAGCTGGGATGGAGGGAGAAACATTGGTCCAACAGTGCATGAGAAGTGCTGGGAAGAGCTTGGCTACTGGTTGGAGCTGTGAATCCATACATTTTTCCCATGGAGGCCCCAGTCCTGGAGCACCTACCGAGTTGGCACCTTTGACCCCACAAACCCTTTTTAGTGTCCACCCTCTCTGACAGAAACATGGCGCCCACAGAGCTCTGCACTATTCTCGTGAACATTGCAAACAGGCTGTAGTGCATCTGGCTGTGAAAGGCAGCATTCCAGGGTCTGCAAGCTGAGTGCACTCAGCCCTCCAGTGCAGGGACACCACAAGAGCTACACTGCCAGTGGAGACGTGAGTGGCAATTGCAGTCTGCAGCCTTGCAATGCCACATTGCTACAGCTCAATAGAAAAATCACTTAGGAGTTGGACAGTTCCCAGTGGGGGCCCTTGTCATGCAAGTATGTAGGGCCATTAATCAAGTCTTGCTCTTCTGCCCCAGTCATGGTGACTATGGCCTGACAGGAACTTGGTCACTTGCAAGAACCAATACAGTTTTGGTTCCTATTCAATGGGTACAAGAATAGGGCAATGGCACTGAATACTCGTACTGTGTTTCCACACACATGGGTGGCTTTAGTGGATATCTCACTTCGGATGATACCAAAGGTACAGAGACCACAGCCATCTAGATCTGTATGACATTAGCTTGCTTACCGCCAGCCAAACTCCTAGCAGAATGGTATGGATAAGGGTCCAACTCTGAAGGAAGAAATAAGGCAGCTAGTCCTAGAAACTTTTCAGAGAGGACTGCAGAGAAATCTCCATGGAAATTGCAATGTGATCTCTCAGGAGGATCCAAGGATGTCCTTATGTACAGTAGAAACTCAGAATTATGAACACTAGAATTATGAACTGATCAGTCCACCAAACACAACACATGGAACTGGAAGTACACCATTGGCAGCAGAAAAAGGGGAAAAAAGGAAATATTGTGCAATGTTGTGTTAAACATAAATTACAAAAAAAGGGGAAAGTTTTAAAAAAGATTTGACACAGTAAAGAAACTGCTTCTGTGCTTGTAAAGTTAAAAGCAGATTTTTTTTCCTGCATAGTAAAAAAGTAGGGGAAAAAAGCTTTCAAAGCTTTGTTAAGTCAATGTTCAGTTGTAAACTCTTGAAAGAATAATCCAACATTTTGTTCAGCATTAGGAACATTTCCAAGCTATGAACACCCTCCCTTCCTGAGAGATTCATAATGTCGAGATGCTACTGTACAGACACAAACTGCTTTCCAGCTCTTTCCCCTTTCTCCCTGCCTAACCCTACAGGGGACTGAAAAGCAGATGCCAACTCTGCCCCTGATTATTGTACCGCTACCTCTTCTCATATGTGTAAACCCAGAAAACATTGCTATGCGTGTCTTGTTCACATGGGGACAGGCTAATTGCCATCTTTAAATATTGGGAGAAAAAAATGCATGCTACACTTACTGGGGAATTTCCCTTCATCAGACTTGTCCGTGTTCAGTTGGTACGTTGGTATTTTTAAAGGCATGCCTACACAGACTGTAGAAGTAAGCCTCCCAGCATGGATTGATAGACTCAGGCTGTCAGGATAGTGCTCTATGGCAGCATCTCTTGACAGCTGTAGCCCACACGCCTGAGGCTTCAGAGCTCAAGCTCCAGCCTTAGCCACAACTTTCAAGTGTTGCCTGCACAGCTATTTTTAAAATGCTAGCTTGAGAGCCACTATCCCAAGACTATGCCTGGGCTGTGAAACCAATATACAGGGCTGTGCAAACATACCTGAAGTGGTCCTGGCTCTTGGCATGGCTGGAGGTCCCCCACCAGATGGCCCTCTCCCTCCTCACAGCAGGAGTCTCTGTCTCAGGCTTCTCTGAGGGATCCGCAGTGATCTGTAGGGCGCTGATGGAGGCTCCACAAGTATGGCATACAACTCATCGTGAAAGCGGCAGGTCTGCAGCTCAGCACCAGCTCTAGTGTGCTTTCTTATGTTACGCCTGCTTCAGTTCTTTCATATCCACACAATCCTGCCGTTGATCCCTGTCTTACCCCTGGCTTTGCCTGCATTGCTCATGGCAATGTGTCCCTAGATGCCCATGTTCCTATGGCAGATCCATACCTGTGCTTTCATGGCCTCTTCTCCCCCTAGGTCCAAGAGATACAGTACTTCCTGTCTCCTCCCAATAGGAGTGCATCTCGCACATGGAGCTAGCTCCGTGGTGGGTTGGGCAGTTGCACACAAGGGAGAGCTGCTTACTTTGTCACTGCAATGGGGCACTTAGGTCAGCCAAAGACAAATTTGTGCATAGACACATGCACCTATAGATTGATGCAAGGCAGCTTACATTGACCTAACTTTGTAGTGTAGCAAATTTTTACCCCTCATCGTTAAACCTGACTGTTCTCATTAGTTTCAGAATGGAGCTCTCTGCAGAATGTTTCCAGCCCCTCCTGTAAAGTTTGCAGTCTTATGAGAAATACCTGGTATGAAAGCTTGCTAAATTTCAGATACTTTTCAGGGGAAACAAAAAGTCTTATTTTCCTCTTATGAGATCAAATCTGTTTTTTTTTAATGCTGTTTTGAACAAATAGCAAAAATTACAAGAACTGCCACATTTTTTTCCAACTGCTTTCCGCCTGTACCGTCTGCCGGTGTGAATTGGGAAAGGATGCTAAGAGCAGTCATGTTTACATTTTTCTAACAGTGTATAATTTAACTTTCAGAAATACAAAATAAGACAGCAGAAATATTTTTACTCATTCTTACAATATCCAAAGTTGTTTCTTACTGTTTTTATTTGAAGGAACTAGACACAAACCTGGCTGCCTTAACCACTGCCTTTGAGAGAGCTACAGCTGAGAAAATCCGCTGCCAGGAAGAAGTGAATAGAACTAACAAGACTATTGAGCTGGCCAACAGATTAGTGAAAGGTCTGGAGGTGAGGTCCTACAGGGCAGGCTAATGAAGCAGCCTACAGAAAGCATTTCTTTGTTATACACTACTGATCTGGCAATAACAGAGGCACTTAGCAAAGAACCTGATGAGCTGAAAAAATTATGTCATTATCATTCATTTTTTTCATAATAGAAGCATGTTTTTGACCTTTACATTTCCTTATATTTTGTCTCACTGCGGTATATATTAACTGTAAGATTACCTAGTAACTAACACATCCAAGAACATTAAAAGAAGGGAGCGAGTGAATCTTAGCTGTTGACAATGAAGATGATTTAATAAGATGCAATGGATTTATTTGCAACAATTAAACAGCGCTAATGATACTGCCCTCGTTCTGGGTGCATTCAGTTTGGGCTACTTATTTAAGTAATATGATAATTCTCTAATTAGCTCTCTGCGATGTGCAGTGGGTATTTACATGAGAGAGAATAAATAATGGCAGGAATTATCAAAAATCCATATTGTCTGTTGATTCAGGTTGGCTCAGGGGAATCTATATTCACTGATAGATTTTATATTTGTCAACCATCTAGACTTTTACCATATTTATATCTTTTCAGATATTTTATTCCATGCTCAAATTCATTTGGGAAATCTCTTGCTATAATCTACTGGCATTATCATTGTTGTACAATTTGAGCTAGTAGTTTCAAGCTGACTTGGATGACCAAATATATAGACAGCAGAAATGAAAGATGCATTTGGTAATACATAAACTTATATTTGTCAGTGTCTCTGGCAGAACTTAAAATAAAACACAGCATTTCCAGAAACAGTAGAAAGGTTTGTTTGACTAAGGAGAGTGCCCACTGGTTCCATTTAAAGGAGCAAAATCAAATAATCTTAAAATATTAACATCTCAGTTGAAAATGTAGTATATTTTTAGTGAGAAGCTAATGCCTTTAAATATAAACCATATGCATAGTGCAGAATAAAAAAAGATCTAATACAGCAGACCTTTAAAAAATATTGAATTAAATGGTTCTTCCGAAGCATCAGATAATATTTTCTTCCGCCTAAGGTATCATATTGTTTGGTTCCACCGTGACACCCCGCTGTCATTGACGAGCACTGGAATAGCAATGGAGAGGTGAAAAGGGGAGGTGTATAAAGAAAAATAATCGAAAGGAGGAGAGAGAGAGACAAATGGAAAGAAAAGTTGAGTCTTTCACTAGAGGAAGACAATAGGAAGGTGAGTTTTAATAGCAAACCCTTCACAAGGCACCTCCCAAAGCAACAGTTCAGTGAAGAGACTGGATCCCTCAAGGGATTGGGGTTGAGATACTGAGTCTATCAGCTGTACATAATTCTATCACATTCAACCAGGGTCAGTAATGACCCATAGCTGTTACCACTGAATAGTTGTTGCATGACTTATATGAAGTGAGTAGGCTTAGCACATGTCCCTAGAGAACAAGGGGATTGATTTCTTTTTGCTTTAATTTTTGCTGAGCACATATTATTTCATTAGCTTTATGCCAAAACCCTTGATAGTTGCACATTACACTGACAAATACTCAAAAGGTAATATTTCCCAAAATTCCTTCTGATGAAGTGCTAGATAAATACTACATAAGTGGAGCATTCTATTGTATTAATATGTATATTAATTTTTTAGACTAAATTGAATTTCATCCCGAAAATCATCAGTATGCTAACAAATAACCAGTGCTTGTGTTTTCTCTTCTAATTCCGGGGGGGGGGGGGGGAGAGACAACATATTAAATGCACAATCTTGGAAGCAGTCTTGGAAGATGAAATTCTCTAAACACTGGAAGAGGAACAAGGGTTCAGTTGTGCACCAGCTGAAGTCATGGCAAATCTCCTATTGACTTTACTGGATGTAAGATCAAGCCCTGGGACAGGCAATGGCGATATAGGTTTCTCCTGCCACTCCACCACTGTCATGAGCCCTGACCCAAAAGATCATCTTTAGGGACTGAAAATTTAGTTCTGTCCCCCTACCCATTCCATCTTTGGCCTCTGATTAGTGCCAATGTTCTGCTTGCTAATCACACAGAGCACCAGCTCATTTCATTTCAGCCCACCAGACATTTACAATGGTTTTCCCACCACTTAGTTGATTTTGCATAAGTCATCTGGATATCAGAGCTATTACCAATCCCTAAAACCAACCAGACCCAAGATGAAGCGTTAACCCTTCCACAGAAATTCCTGCATTTCTGAACCATCGCTATCCCTTTGCTACTGTACTATGCTGTCAACTCAATCTTGTCTCACCCACTCTCTAAAGCAAGCAGCAGTAGATCAACATAACATTGAACATAGGCTATTTTGTACAGCATAACAGTTTGAGGTTTGTTATGTGTGGCCTGCAAACCATTTGTCTTGTTTCTAACACATGAATAACTCTCACATGATCCCAGAGAAATAATGACTTCCTTTCTGCAGCTGATTTGTTTGCTGTGGCAGCAAAGCCTCCCTGGGAGCCGGCCTAGTGGCTCCATTCCTGAAAAGACTTTACTATGGGCTCTGCAGTACAAAGGTTAAATATTTAAGCTTTATACTGCAGAGCCTGTAGCATGTAGTTCATGTGCAAAGAGATAGTAGAGAGAGCTAGTTCAAAACTGTGGATGCCTTACTTGGAAGAACCAAGACATGCACACTCTTTCTTAGTTGAAGCACGTAAACTGTTTATTTTTTTAAAAAGCACAATTAATCAGAAGAATCCAACATCTGCTGTATTGCCTTCTTTACCTGTTGATTCACCATGTAGCTTAAATGTACAGTAAACTTCCGATAATCCGGCACCTTTAGGACCCAGGGGGTGCCGGATTATCAGATATGCCGGACTATCAGAAGGGTGGGCTATGAGGGGTCTGGAGTGGGGTGGGAGGGGAAGCCACCCCAGATCCCTCATAGCCCCCCCTTACCATAGTCCGGCTCTGCCCCAGGCGTCCCTGATTCAGCCGCTGCTGGTCAGTTTCAGCAGCAGCTGAATCGGGGATGCCTGCAATAGAGCAGCTGGGGTGCTGCCGGGTTGGTCCCGCAGCGCCGAGGGGCGGCGCTACGGCACCAACCCAGCAGCACTCCAGCTGCTCTTGGGGATGCCTGGGACAGAGCAGCTGGGGTACTGCCCAGTTGGTCCTGTAGCGCTGCCCCTCGGGCTGCGTGACCAAACCGGCAGCACCCCAGCTGCTCTTGGGGACACCTGGGGCAGAGCAGATGGAGTGCTGCCGGGTTGGTCCCGCAATGCCAAAGGACGGCGCTGCGGGACCAACCCAGCAGGACCCCAGCTGCTCTGCCCCAGGGGTCCGGATTCAGCCTGCTGGTGAAACTGACACTGCTGGTCAGTTTCAGCAGCGGCTGAATCCCGACTCCTGGGGCAAAGCAGCTGGGGTGCTGCGGGGTTGGTCCCTTAGCGCCGCTCCTCGGCGCTGCAGGACCAACCCGGCAGGACCCCAGCTGCTCTGCCCCAGGGGTCCCCAAGTCAGCCACTGCTGAAACAGATCAGAGGCTGGGGTGCTGCCGGGTTGGTCCCGCAGCCCTGAGGGGCAGCGCTACGAGACCAACCCAGCAGCACCCCAGCTGCTCTGCTCCTGGCTTCCCCGATTCAGGGGCTGGTCAGTTTCAGCAGCAGCTGAACGGGGGAAGCCTGTCCGGCTGCCCCAGCACTTCCGGGTTCCTGATGGTGCCGGTCCATCAGGAGTCCCGGAGCATTGGATGCCGGACTAATGGAGTTTTACTGTACTCTCTTGCAAATATCTCACTGTATATTAGGTACATTTGGACATAATAAATCAGGAAAGTGGTCTCCTGAACAAGAGCAAACTATGGCACTGACTAGTGCTTGTCTAAAACCTATTCACTAGCTGAGGAGGCATGCAGACTAATCCACAGACTTGGGGAAATGGTTTGCAACCCTGAGCAATTGCCAGGCCCAGTCAGTATTCTGCACAGTGCTGTGGAGAAAAGCTTCCATGTTGCTTGCATGAGGGGACAAGCTGTTAATACTCTATTCTTTCCCTTCCATTGTGCACCAGCGGAGCAAGATTTAGTGTTCGGTTAGAACACTGGCTTCATAGTGAATGCTACAGTTAAGGTTGCATTGAGACTTCCATCTTAACCTCCTGTTGGCTCATGTTCATAACTTTCCTTCAGATGAAAATTTCCTTTACATCTGAATTTTTTCATGCTTGGTTTCAGTTGAAATGTGATTTTTTTTGCAAGCCTAAGTAAAATCCATTCATTGGTATTGAATTATGCAAGGATGGGGAAAAAGATATTTTTTCTATTGTAAAAAAGTCTTCTTTGTACATTTATGACTCACAAAAAGCTGAATGTTACAAGCTGAAACTTTCCAGGTGGCTAGTTTTGACTGAGGACCAGTCTCTGAGCTAATTAGAAAGAAAGAAAGAAAGAAAGAAAGAAAGAAAGAAAGAAAGAAAGAAAGAAAGAAAGAAAGAAAGAAAGAAAGAAAGAAAGAAAGAAAGAAAGAAAGAAAGAAAGAAAGAAAGAAAGAAAGAAAGAAAGAAAGAAAGAAAAGTCATAGAGTGTTTTATATGATTAACTAATTTTGTTTGAGATGTTTCAATTATGAATCACTTAGCATAAGTTTAAAGTAATAACCTTATTTAAGGTATTATAAAATATTATACTTACATAACACCAGTGTTTTCTGCTGCGATTTCACGGTGGAGTTCCATAAAGTAGCTTTTGTCTGTGAAAACGTGGAAACTCACAGTGAAAGCAGCACAGTAATTAATGTTTTGTGAATCATATGCTTTGGCCTGAAAGAGTGCTAGGCCCAGCTCAGGAGAAAAGGGGAGCACAAAGTTGGCCTTAAATAGCCCCAGAATCAGGAGAGGATAAAGGCAGTCTTGGATGCCAGGCTAGCATCAGTAAATTGGAGCAGTGTGGGGCTTACTCTAACTTATTATGCGGGCTCCCAAGAACATCAAGGGCTCACCCTAGCAACTACGTATAAAGAAAACATGTTTCTACTTCCCCAATTATACTGTTTCCAACAATGGATGAAATAGCAAGTGCCAAAGAATTAAAGCAGCTCTGTGCTACCCAAGGATTCCCTAACATTGGAGGAATCCTCGATGCCTATGGCAAAAATAGTTAATGTTTATTAGTGCCAGTATGAACTATCACCAATGGATCCATTGCCATCTACTTCAAAAGCATATTCAATATTAGAGTGAGTGTGGACCAAATCTGGATCACCAGATGCTTTTGCCCAGACCATGAAATATTTTTATATCCTTCTTATACTTAATTTTATTTTTGTATTATTTTCTTTGGAGTCTGGGCCTTGACTAAGAAATGTAGACCTTGACAAAAAAAATTGATTATGCCTGCTCTATGGGCGGGTTAAAACACTGTTACAGCAACATTGTGCTAATATAGGGCAAAATTTGGGCATGAATCTTCTTTTTTCTTAAGGATGTGGGAGTAAAATATACACATGTAAATTAATGGACTGTTAAGGACATAATTTTTAAAACTCTACCATCAGGTTGTACAAAAAAGCAAAGGTCTTCATGGTAATTTGCCCACATTGCATGTGTAGAGCAAAATTCTGCTGTTATACCTTCCTAAATCTGCAGTAACTTATTTGAAGACAAGGATTTTTTAGAGCTATGAGACAGGGTAGCTGAGAGTGGAAACTGGCCACCAGGTACTGATTATTGCTAAAGGTTTAATATATAGTGAATCCACTTCTGCCCTTATATGCATGTATAACTCCAAATTGCTTCAATAAATGAGTATTGCACAGACAACTCAAATTGTTTTCCATATGTGCCGTACTGGAGAGTTGAGATCAGTATGATAATCTTAATTTGTGCATTTCCTTTTATTTGACTGTTTATAATTATAATCCAATTTCTTACATTCATGTGTTGATTAGTAAAAGTTAAGAAGCATAATGCATTTTTCCTGTTGATGCAGCTTGTTCGTTACATGCATTACAAATATATGTGACAAGATATTGTGACACATAAGCCATTGAAACTAGCAATTTGAAAGTTAACCTTTATTACTTTAGGTCCTCATTCCAATGACGGAAGGTCTTGATCCAATCTCCATGCTGACGGATGATGCAACAATTGCTAAATGGAACAATGAAAGCTTGCCTAGTGATACATGTCCACACAAAATGCCACTATTCTCACAAAGAGTGAACACAGGCCTCTATTGATTGACCCTTTGCTCCAGAAGGATCAAATGGATAAAAAGCAGATATGGCTCAGATTTGAAAGTCATCCATTTGAGTCAGGCAGAATAAAAGATAGTTGGCAGCTACCAGAATTAGTAGGAATAGCAACATTTATTTATTGAGTTATTGAAGAGGTGTGGTGGATAATTTTATCCTGAATTTTTCTTTATATCCCAGGAAGTACTAAAAACTCCATGAAACTGTTTTCTTACTATAAGCTTACCAAAGTAGCAAGTGAAATAATTAACTGAGTTCTTTGCTAGCATCTTCAGCCTTGTGTTCGTGTCTCCTCCAGTTTTACAGTTATGTTGCTATTATACTGCAGGTAGTTGTTGCTGGAGATCCTGTTTTGATAGAGAACTCAAAGGAAACCCTTAATCCTGTACTTGACCTATGACTTGGAAGGCACATACTAAAGAAAGGAAGGTAATTCTGTTTATGATCCATTGATTATGGGTACCATTTACGTCATCAGTCTGCTCTCCACTTATGCTTATCGATATTTAATGTATCTTTTCATCAAGGCATGTGTGCGAGGTGTGCTGCCATCTGGATACTGCATGGCCCCTGAACTGTAGGGCCCAGCTGCTTCTCCTTCCAGCTGCATATGGCTTTAAACCCATGAGCTCTTGATGGGGAAAACAAAAGTTTGTGCCACAGTCCGGTCTGTACATTCCTGGTTGTTCTATCAGGACATTGAGAGACCCAGAGGAGTTGTATTCCCCACCATACCGACATGGAATCTTCCTCACTTCCCAGCCGTACCACTGGAGGGGGTATACCTATGTGCTACCACCCAGGCATAAAAAAATAGGCAACATTTAACAATACTCTTGTCTCCTCTCTCCAAGTGGAGGACTGGCTGTATAGCAGGGTTGACTCACTGCTGCAGTACCTCCTGCTGGTCAGTCTGGGAATTATCTCCATCTGTCAGAGTGCACCACCTTCTGGCCAGTATCTCAGCTGTTGTTGTTCCATATGCCACCCTCTGGCTCGGGGTCCATGTTGCCCCCTGGACCATGGCGTCCTCTTCTGGACACTGCCCTTCTGCAGTGCCCACCACTCTATTCTCATCCCCTTCAAGGTATATCAGCAGTCCTCAGTTTTTACACCTGCCTGTAAGGTCAACAACAGCCCAAAGTCTAGCCCCTTGCATCAGGGGCAAGCTGCAGTCTGCGAAGGCCAGGCTCTGTGGTGTCTGGGTGCAGTGCCAGGTCCACCCACTACTCTAGGTCCCGACCCAGGGGCTCTCTGGCTGCAGCCTTGTCCTGACAGCCTTCTCTACCCTCAACTGCTCCGGTTCCTTGGGCCACTTCCCTATGACCATTGCACCTTCTGGCCTACAGCTTGGGAGTTATCAGACTGGAGCTTCCCTCTGGCTCCACTGAGCCCAGCATTGCTCTGTCCAAGGTGTTGCTGGTTCCCTTCCCTATGGGTACCTAGCTTCTTCTCCCTTGCTGGTCAGGGCAAGAGTGAGCTCCCCTCTCCTCTGAAGCCTTTTATAGAGCCCAGTCTGGCCCTGATTGGCTGACTGCTCCTCATCCTGATTGGCCCAGCTTGCGCAGGCATTCTCTGGCCAGCACTACTGCTGGTTGGAAGGGATTCTTATCCTTCACTTTATTCACATTTTCTTTATTTCACTATGTTGACATTGGGTGCTGTGTCCTCGTCTGTTAAAGTTGTGAACCCTCCTCTCTGAGACAATACTTTAAAAGGAGGGAGGGCTAGTATGAGTGGATTCCTCAGCTATTTACTCCCTCTTTTATCTAATGGCATTTTCCCATCCTTCCCATTATAACCCTAAAACTTTTCCTTCCCTCTACGTTAGCTGCACCTACATCCCTTTGTGCAACTATCAGGGATTCTCCCTTCCATCCCATGGCCCTGCTGGAGCCTGAGAATATCCTGTCTCTTGGGGTCATTGCCTCTATAGCCCAAGATTACTTCTGACTATCATGTGAGCCAGTTTATTACATTACCTAGCTTGTCTAGTCTCTTTAAATCACATAAACCTGGGAAGGTTGCAGTAATGCAACTCTTACCTACAATTTAGGCAAGAGAGAAATCTCTTCATGGAATAGTGAAGAATTTCTTCAATTCCTTTTCTCTACTCTTTAATCTTACAGGAAGAAAGTATCTAGTGAGCCATAGTAATGAATTCCTGACTCTTGAAATTTAGTTCTAATTACAGCAGCTGTGAAATCCCTAATCAAGCAGGTCAAACTGAGGAACAAAATGGAGTCATAACAATCCCCACATTCCTGTCCTAAACCTTCCATTTTTCTCCTCTTGTTATGTTAATTTCCTTACCTAACTTTAAATCTTACTTTGCAGTTTATCTATCTATTCAGAGCAGCCTTCCTGAGTCATGACACACACGCCCCAGCCAGCACAACTATGTGCAGAGCCCTCCTTATGTTGACTACTGATACACAGGTGTGCACCCACTCAGAGTGGAAAGGCAGCTTTTATATCTCATGCCCTCGGGAGACATTTGATTCAAGAAGGAATTTCCCACTATGGTGAGATGCAGCAAGTTGCTGCTACTAATTATATTTTGGTTGCAATTCTGAATGACTTTTGAAATGCCAACTTTCTGTTCCTGTACCCACTATCTATAAGCCTCTTGCAGACTTGTTGAATAATTTTCACTTTTCAGTCAAGCTATTTTCCTCTCTCACACATTTTATTTTTTCAAAAGTACAATTATTTTCTACTGCCATGTGCCTTCCCTCTCCTGCCCTCTTTTGCGGGTATATAAGATTAGGAAATACAATCTGGCTGAAACTCCACAAAAAGTTTGCAATCCCTCCTACAAACCACAAATCCAGGCCCAGAATACTTTAATCAATTCCAACATCACTCAGGTTGATTTAGAAAATCAGTTGTTGGGAAACACACTCGATTTGGGAAGGCCAGACCTAGAAGCCTTGGAGGTATGTGTGTGCCACTGTGACATTTGTCATGTTAGTTATTGCTGCTTAGACTGACATCTCCACTTGCTGGAGCAACCAGCTCAACAAACTTTTTCAAGTTTATCAATAGATTTGTACTTGTCAAACTAAAGCATGTAGCCCAGCAGGCATGTGGGTGAATTTTTGTTCATTGGGCTAAGTGGGCCATATTATAATTTCCCATATACTAGTATCAATCTGAATGGTATTGAAATGCTTTAATCAGCTGGTGGAATGGGAGCACAAGGAAATTGTTTGCCTGGAAGTTTTTCCCGCTGCTCCCATTGGCTGGTGCAGTAGAAGGCATGGAGTCAGGTAAGCGCCCCCGCCCCCAATCACCTCATTCCCAGACCCCATACATGCACCCCCATCCTGCTTCTGCACCCACCCTCACAGGCCTCCCCAGCTCCACTTCACTCCTGCACTCTACCTCCCTCCCAGACCCACCACCATAACCCCAACTTACACCCTCCCTCCCACCCTGACCTCCCACCCTTAGTCTGTTCCTGCACCCTCCTTCCCTGCCAAACCCCCACCCCATCCTGCACTCTCCTTCCTGACCAGATCCTGCACCCATTTGGTCATCACGGATGATTGGCTGGTGGTCCATGGAAAAGTCTGTGTTGAGCAGCGTGGGCTGCAGGCCAAAAAGTTTGAGAACCACTGCTTTACTCTCTTTACGGATGTTAGATAGGTGGACCTGAACATTATAGTTATGTTTGAGATGGATAAGCTCATCTCGGAATGCTCCTTTTGAATTGAAATATCTTATTCTTGGTCTCATTGAAAAGCGTTTTTGGAGGGTAAAATAAATATACATTTATAATTGTAAAAATAGTGTCATTTGTGTTTTTACTCGAGGATAACTGAAAATAATGGTGTTAGTTCATTGGAGCTAGCATGCATAGACCCCTCATGCTTTGAGTAATCATGGGGAAACCAGAAAGCAATGAATGCATCAAATGGATTGCATGATCTGGGCCCTGAAAAAGACAAGGCAGAACCTATAAGTAGAGCCCACACAACTCCTTCCCCAGCAGCTTCTCCTCAATCTCTCAACAAGTGTGGAACTCTACTGGCTTGGGGGTTGGAGATATCAGTCATGAGAAGGGGCTGGAGGAGCTGCCTGTAATCCTCTCAGAACCCCACCAATTTTCTCACAGATAAGTGCTCACAGATAGTGCTCCTGATCTACGGTTTGTATTCACTTCAAAGATGCAGCTAGAGACCAAGGACCAATGTCAGTAATGTGCTTCTGCGGAACTATTGGTGGAGCAAGAGTGCTGCATGGATTCCCTCAGACTGACATTTGGAACACGAGTCTCTGCAAAACATCAAAGGTCTGTACACTTAGGCCATGCCCTCCCCGCCTTCCCCAGGTCTTCTCAGCTACTTCTCCTTTGAACCAAAAGGATAACACCTCAGGTTTTCCATGGCTCTCAAGCTATTACTTCTGTGAATGATCCCTCTTCTTGTTTTTGCCTGAAAGAGGATGAGATGACTGGTGTGTGGTGTTCACAGAAAAGTGTAAATCTGCATGTTCAACTCACATTTATTAGGGTGGAATCTATAGCCAGTAATTACTTATTTTTTTAAATCTGCTTAATAATGTTCAAAAAGAAGGTCACAATTTATACATTTCCTTCCTTTTGATGTTAATCCAAAACTTAATTACTAAAATCTAGTTTTATAATGAAGGTCTAGGAGATTAGTGTGTTCCCTATATTAACACACAGGTGCAGATAGGTGCAATATTTCCTGTTTGATTTATAGATTTGCAAACTAGCCATCTTCATTTCAGTCTGAACTCACAAAGCAGCAAAATTATTTTAAAATTGAGTTGACAATCCTTGAGGATGAATTACTGGCACGCCTTTTAGCTGCAAAGAGTAATTTCCTTGGGGATACATTTCTGACTAAGAAGCTGGAAACAACACAGAATATAACAAAATAGAAATAAAGGTAAAATGCAAAAAGAATCAGATCCGCAACAATATATTAGCATTTTGTTAAGATGAAAATGGCTTTTTTGATCAATATCAGGTGTATTTCTTATTGCATGAGCTCTCTTTTTCAACATATTCATCTGTGAAGATCTCACTGTGTTTCAGAGATTCTTTTTAATAGCTTTTTCCATGGGTAATAGTCTGAGTTGTGTTCATAAGTGAAACTGCATTGCGTCTGTGGCGTAGTAGAATCTCTCTGTAATTTGTGCTCTAATAATTATAAAATTAATCATAATGAAATCCTTTAATAAATTAAAAATAAAAGCTGCAAGGAAAAATTATATTGATGTTTTACATGTGACTGTTAACAGAAAAATTGCTTTCCTTTTACACTTTTCTTTTTTCGTCGTTTCTTATAAACCAGGTGCTTACTGATATTTTTCAGTATTGTCTGGTTTAGAATTATGTTGAGATTACACTGGATTGAGTTATTGGTTGTTTGCCATTGCTGTCATAAACTAAGGGACCAGATTTTTAAAGTTATTTGGGCATCAGTGCAGATAGGGTTTTTCAGAATGCACCTAAGCATATAAGTCCCAAGGACCCAAGGACTGTAGGAGGGAACAGGAGGGAACAGTGCAAGAATTACTCCAATGAGAGGTAGGCAGATTCAATCACTTGAGCTGTTTCCTCTGTCTCTAAGTAGTCAGAACTAACTGTAAAAACATATGTCCAGTATGGATCTTCCTTCAGAGGATGCATAATGATCGGCATGCAAATTCAGTGATTCAAGAAGGTAACATGAAAATGATGGATGCAATGCATATTTTGGAGCTCCATATTAATTTCTACTGTGCTGATGCACATCATTGCATCTCTTGTGCAAACAGTGCTAAGTATGCAAACCAAGCAGCTAATGTTAAAAATCACTGCATTCTACAGTCATGGTTCAGATGCAGTTTAGAGAGAAATATTATACTGTATTCATAAGTCTAAAATATCATGTGATATCAGTAATAAATACATAGCACTTGCACCTCTTTTTCATCTTTGCAAGTGCTTTGCAGACTACCTCATTTATGCTAAGATAGGGAAACTGAGGTAGTGATTAGGTAGCTTGACCCAAAAATCTGAGGCTTTCAACACTCAAGGCAGATCAGAACACAGAGGCCAATTATCAGACTAGATGGCATCAACAAACAACTACAGGAATGTAATGGGATATTAATCACATGACGGCATATTGTCTTTTTAAGAGGCAGGCTCCTATTTCCTTAGGTTGAAAGGATTCAGTAAGTGCTGTGAGATCATAAAGAGTTGAAAGTTGTGAACCCTGCTGGGCTACTCTTCCATCAGGCTTGCCTGAAGTCAGAGGAAAGAATGAGAGAATATGGCGGGAGCTGATTGCCCTGTGTGCATACATCCTGCCTGGACTCTTAGGACTCAAGTAAGATGATCCCAAGGAACTCCATAAGTTGCAAATTGGCACATTCGTTGCAAGCTTGTATTTGTGTGAGTGTGGGGTCAGTGTTACTTGTCCCCTAGATAACTTTAAACTAACATCAATCAATGCCAAAGTTTCCTCTTTAAAAATCCTCGGTTTAATAAAACTTCAGATTCCAAAGGAAACAATCTATATTGATGAAACAGCTGCCAATAACAAACATTTCCTTAAAATCCTCTTTCAAAAGAAGCCATCAAACTAAAGCATCAGAACTCATTATAAAAAGGTTGTTGGGACAGACTGGAATTTAAAACGCTTCCTTTAAAAATGGTTGTGTGTGAAAAGAGTTGAGAGATGAGGAAGAGAGTTGACCTGGGACTTGGAACCAGGGAAGGGGTTGCCTCTTACATTACAAACATTCACATTTCGGGGCCTGATTGTCCAGGACCATGGACCTTGTGCCATCATATACAGCAATGAAAGGTTGGAATGGTAGCATTTCTGCCACTTGCTTTGCACTGGGGAAAATGACTATGCAAGGTCATAGTTGCATAGTTTCTGCATTCTACCAGTACATTTTACAAAACGTGAACAGCTCTGCCTGGAATGAGTTTAGCTATTTCTTATAGGCTCTGCCTTTTTCTATCTGTCACTCTTTTGGTAGCTTCATGCCTTTTCTGAAGAGATACAATAGTGGCTATTAATGCAAAAAAGGCCAAATCCTGAAATCTTTACCATGACAGTACTTGAAGTACTAAAACCTAAGTAAAAATTTATAAAGGACTTGAGGATTTGTCCCATTACGACCAGTTTGACAGTATTTGTCAGTTAAAATTATGTAAAGAGAGCAAGGGGAGGCGGAGGGAAAAGCTATTATAAAATAGATTTATGTTGCTTTCATAACTAAACTATGCTCTGTATAAAGCTATATTCTAATGTGCGTGATTCTGCATGAATGTCATGTTCCTGCAGATGTTCTAGCACGTTACAAGCAGCTGCACTTGCTATGGGCATATATAGTAGCTGGATACTTTCTGTGTCTTCTCTCTATTCTCAGTTCACAAAACCCATTGAGGGAAAGTAATCACTGATTTATTTTCTTTCTTTCTTTTAAAATGTTTGAGCCGTGAGAAACAAATGGGTTGAAATTAAATATTTGTGACTCAATCTGGCAATGTCTGCACTCAAAACTCCATTGCCTTATTGGGAGTGCTGCATACAAAACAATTTTAGAACCCGGCCCTTTGAATTTCTAATGCCCTAAAGTGATTTGAAGCAAGGAAA
Source organism: Pelodiscus sinensis (assembly GCF_052426305.1). Lineage (NCBI taxonomy): Eukaryota > Metazoa > Chordata > Testudines > Trionychidae > Pelodiscus > Pelodiscus sinensis. The sequence goes on along the minus strand of NC_143058.1, from coordinate 44,557,360 downwards.
AGAAGTTCATGCTGCTTTTAATTCTGTGGCTTCCTCGCGGGCCTGATCCTTCAAAGGGTGAGCACCTCTTCTGGGTCCCAAGTGCTGTCAGCTCTCACTGACTGCAGTGGGAGTCGAGACTACTTCACATCTTCAACCTGGCAGAACTCAAAGCTCTCAGAACTTTCTAGAAACAGACCCCAGAGTTGTTGCTACTTCATCGCTTTCAAACTCTCTGGCTTCCTCCCACTGGTTCCATCACAATGCTACTCACTGAATCATGTCAGTCTTATTCAGGCCAGGTCCAGCTCTTAACACACACACAGTTTCTGTATCTCTGGTATATTGCCAGAAGCAAAAGTCAACAAAGTAAAGATCAATGAGACTCATGAGCATTATCAGCTAGTAGTGGCAAGAGCTTCCCTGCTCTATTTTCTCATGGTTGAGCTGAATAAGATCAATCCAATATATCAGTTCTCACTCAAGGTTACTATTCAGGAAGAGATCAATATGTTTGTGTGCTGCTCTTTTAATCTAGTGTTACCATTGGCTTAGACCCTTGTCTCCCTGCTGTCACTGACTTTTTATGTTGTATGTCACAAAGCAGTGCAGCAGGCAGAACCCTCTGACAATGGGCAGAAGAGGGTAAACAACCTGATCGACTGTGTGACACACTCCACTTTCATTTACATCAGTTGTGGCCATTTGAAAGAGACAAGCTTACGGGCCCAGACCAATTAGCTTTCCAGGTGCCATCTGACTGTTACTTAGACACCTTTGTGTGTTTAGGGATGAGTCAGGGTGTGTGCTCATGCACATGCCCACTTAAGTCATGATCTCTTTCCCCCACAACCCTTCGCTGCATAAGTCATTGGCTATGTAGAGGTAACTTTAAAGGTGTGCAGGGACCCGATCTGCTGTGGAGTGTGAGGAGAGGGGCTGCCATAGAGAGCTCTCCTCCTCTCTTCCCACTGAGGACAGGAGAGACTGAATGGGTTTGTACATTCCAGCTAGGATCCCATACTGGTGCTTAAACTGCTTATTCCAAAGTCCAGCTATACTGGGCTTCTGGAGAGTTGGCCTGCGGTCCATTAGTGTCACCCTAAGTCTGAGATACTCCGTGGGGGCTAAGTGTGCTATTTCCACAGAACCTCAAGCCATGCAAAAAGGCTTTCTTAAAGACACAAAAACAGTATCATCCCTAGCAAGCTCCCCCAGTGCAGAGTTGATTTTCTCACTAACCATCCTGGGAGCAAAATGTGGAACCTGGATTCCTTTCTGAAATTATACACTGAGTCATCCAAGGCTGCCATGGTTTTCACACAGGCAACCCAGTGGGGGAGGAGAAAGTAAATAAAGACGTGTTAGTTACACCTCCTACCACAAGAACTGGGGTCACCAAATGAAATGAAAAGGCAGCAGGTTGAAAATTTAAAAAAGGAAATATTTCTTCACACAACACAAAGTCAACCTGTGGAATTCCTTGCCAGAGGATTTTGTAAAGGCCAAGATTATAACAATGTTAAAAAAAGACCTAGATAAGTTCATGAAGGATGGCTATTAGCCGGGATGGGCAGGGATGGTGTCCTTAGCCTCTGTTTGCCAGGAGCTGGGAATGGGTGGCATGGGAGGGATCACTTGATGATTCCCTTTTCTGTGCATTCCCTCTGGGGCACCAGGCACTGGCCACTGTCAGAAGACAGGATACTGCGCTAGATGGACCTTTGGTCTGGCCCAGTGTGGGCATTCTTATAAAGAGAGGGAAGAGGTCAGTGTAATGTTCTCTGATTTGCTATAAAATGCTACTTTCCCCTTCTTGCACCACTGGACATTTCTCTGAGTATGTCTTTGCTTCTCAACCCAGCCATTGCTGTCATAGGTTCACAGAGGGAATTGTACGATGGGCACCCCTCCCTATAAGCTACACATTCCTTTTGTCAAAACAACAAATGGGGATGGAGGAGAAGGGCCCAGGGCTGGCTTGGCTATTAGCTGGCAGGTCCTGGAGGAAGGTGGTAACTTTGGGAGAGGGGTTGGTTTGGCTTGCTGAACATGTGTTGTGGGGAAGGAGGAGGTTGAATCAGCGCTTAATTTGGGTCAGAGCTTGCCAGGGCTAAGCCCAGGTACTTCTGGGCTTGCTGTATCATTTATTACTGTTAAAAATATTGCTTGAACTCTAGCACCTAATTGCTTGAGCTCTGCACCTCTTTCATTACCAGGTAAGCACTGGATTGAATTCCATGTGGAGCAGAGAAAAGAGGCTGTGAAAGCTGGTATTCAGTCTGCTAATATTTGCCAAATTCAAATAGCAGTCTTGTAGCTGTGTCTTACTGCAACTCCTTCCAGATCCCCTGTAGTCACCTGTAAGTCTGTCACATTGGGAGATGTATTATAGGATTGTTCCTGCAAAGTACCAACCACCTTCTCCTCTCTTTGAGGGTGCTCAGCCCTTTGCAAGATAGAGCTCTGTGTTTCTTTTAATTCTTTAAAAAAAGGGGGGGGGGGGGGAAGGACCGTGTATTCCTGACTGCTAAAAAGTAAAGCATGTGTGCCTAAAAATTAACTGGAGCAGAATAAAACTTCATTATCAGAAATGCTAACTGTTAGAACACGTCTCGCATTAAATCAGAGGTCTCTACTGGGAGTTCCTCTGGATCATTTGATCAAATTAAGCTCCTAAAATATGGTTCAAAAATGTCATCCCGGTGTAGGAGATAAAAGACAAGAATAGGGCAAGGAAATTACTGAAAATTTGGGAAAATGAAATGTTGACTCATGTATTTTGACATAATGTAGAAATCAGGAGGTTTGCCAGACAGATCAGCTTCAGATGCTGCTTATGCAATGTTTGATTTGCACAGCTGCATTGTAGATTACCCACCACCCTGAGCACGAGCGGCTGGACTTGGGGTAGGCAGTCCTACAGGACACAGGGAATCCTCTCTCCAGACCCTTCAGCAGCAGCAGAGTTGCTGTGCAGTGTCTATTGCAGCCTCAGGGCTTTAGTAGCCTTTGCTCTGATTAACTCTCTCCTTATGCTGGTACTACCCACCTGTAAATAAACTTGGATCCACTGGCTCCTCCACAACATCTGTATCAAAACCCAGCCAGTAGCCATGCAGAGAGGTCCCTGAAGCTGAACTGCAGAACACTGCTGAGCAGATGCCTTCCCTTCTGCTTCCACCTTTCTAAAAAGCCTCTGACTCCCATGATTGATTAATAGCTAAACAAAAAATAGTTAACCTAAAGCACACGCCTAGCTTCCTGTCATTCCCATCCAATGCCACAGCCTGCGTTTCAGCATTTTCTCTGGCTGTTTTCCACTGTCTCATGCCAGTTAGTTTCACAGCGTGGGAATGGTGCCCATATATCCCTCGTGTGCCAAGATTTGCCCATTCCCTGTGCTTCTCCCATCTTGCAGTGGTCTGTGAAAAGGCTCTGGACATATAAGAGCTACTTTAATCAAACAAGTGGTCAGGAGGAAGAAGAAAGCAGGAGGAAGGTTGAGGCAAGAGGAGGGACTGAAAGGAAAGAAATGGAAGATGGACAGATAATTTAACCATGAGAGTAATTAACCACTGGAACCATTTACTGAGGTCTCTGGTGGATTCTCTGTTGCTGACTATTTAAAAATCAAGATGAGATGTTTTTCAAAAACATATGCTCCAGAAACTATTTTGGGGAAATTCTATGGCCCGTTCTGTACAGGAAGTCAGACTAGATGATGTTGGCCTTGTTATCTATGGGTATGTCTTTACTACTGGTGGATCAATGCTATGGTTGTCGATCAATTGGGGTGGATTTTGTGGGTCTACGGAAGACCCAGTAAATCCATCGCCAAACACATTCCCACTGACTCTAGTATGCCACCGAATGAAAAGCTTAAAGTAAGTCAACAGGAGAGTTTCTTCTATCAACCCAGCAAAGTGTAGATATTGCATTAAGTTGACCTAAGGTACATCAACTTCAGCTATGTTATTTATGTATCTGGAGGAGTATAACTTAGGTGGACTTTATGTCATAGTACAGACCTGCCCTATGATCCAGAAGTGGAGGGGGGGGGGGGGGGGGGAAGAAAGTGAGGAAAGAGGAATGGGACAGAGATTAGATGATTAAGAAATTTAGGTTTCAAGTGTCATTCTGCTTTGAAAAGTAATTCAAATGGGCACCAGCTGTCTCAGCAGATCTGCTCCATGAATGCATTATGTCACATCTGCTGGTCGTGCATATTCCTTTTCTTTTTTTTTTACCACTAGTACAGAATAACCACAAATTGGGCTCAACTGCACAATTAAGTGTCAAATGTGGAGCCACTGCTTTCAGTGAGGTGGCATAGGTGTAACTAAGGAAGGGATCTGGCCTACAGAATCATTAGTACTGGCAACAAAATAGGAAGGAAGGAACCCTGCTTGGCTTTAAGATTCCAAGTTGAGTTTGCTGAGCTGGCAGTTAGGCAAAAAATATATTTTTACTGTAAACTGCCACAATTTGAGCTGAAGTCATTGTGTTATGCTAACCATAGAATCTTATGTGATGACTTTTGTACACTGTTGAATTTTTGCGTCATATTTTAATGTTGACAATAAAGATAATCAGCTTTTTGCATCACTGCAAGATGACATTGCATCATGCAATATTGTTCCTTGGTAACAACTATGTACTCTAATGCAGGATCTTGATAGTAATATTGTTTGCTATATGAATGCAAGCTAGAACACACAAAACTATAAACTAAATCACGTCCTTTCCATCATCTACGGCTCCTAAAACTTTCTGACTCTAGAGCCTCATATTTCCTTACTCCACTTGTGTTCTGTACCTTTGAATACATGGTCCTCTACTACAGCAAGAAATAATTATAGGCAATAACAGCACTTTTCTGTCTCCATTTTATCTCTAAATCTGTGGAGGTGCAAACAAAACACATTGGCTGGGAGAGACTACTAATGCTGATGAGTGTTTAAATGGCTTGATAATCTTTTTTTCCCCCTGTAGGCTATCACTGAATGGAACTCAAATACATGCATGTTAGGGGTAGGAACAGATGGCACTTCTGTTATGTGAACAAGAAATGAGGTGAGAGGGCAGCAAAGTTGAAAAAAAAAAAAGACCTCCCTCCCTGACTTACCAGAGTTCATTGTGCTGCCCTCCTGTTGCAGTTGACTGTGACTCTTTATTATCATAAAGATATGTCAGAAGTTAGACAGAGTGCCAGATGATAACCTTAAATCCTTTAGTGCATTTTACCAGGTTTATAAAAAAAATTAAAAAAAAATAAAACCTGACTAAGGGAGGTGGGAAATATGTCAGTGAGGTACTACACAAAGAGCTCAATACATTTATTGACCTCCTCCCCTTCACTCCTTTAAGGAGGATTTAGTTGCAGTCATCATAATATCGTGGGTGCTTTCTTAAAAATAATTTAGATGCTATTGTCTGTCTGCCACTTAAAAAATGTAGCTGTTTCAATGCACTCCTGCTGAAGTTGAAAAAGAGGGATTTATTGAAATGCCTCAAAAATCCATCAGACTGTCAAACATATTACTTGCCAGCTGAACTGCATCTTATTCCTGTCTCTCCAGCCCCGGCTTCATTTTTTAGAAATATTTTTGTCTTCTCCGTAACAGTCGCTTTTCTTTCTTACCTCCCATTTTGCAAATAGCATCTGCAGAGTTAGATTTGAGGGTTGAAATGAGAAAGCAGTGTTTTGAAGTGACTAATTTGCAAGCAAGAAATAAAGCCCTTGTAAGGTGATCCCGGGAGGAGGGGGGGGAATGTCATCTCCATGAACACTCTTTGATGCTACATGTAATCTGGTGCATTTCAAAGACAAAACATTTCCTATTTTCAAGTATCTATGTGAGCCAGGGTTGGTTTACCAGTTTCCGGAGAATAATGATCTCCACCAGGGGCAGGGGCAGGGACACACCCTCCCTCCCGCTCCCCCCAAAAACATTCCTGTTCTGTTAGAAAGGGGCAATTGCAGTCAATGGTTTATTTGCCACATTTTTTGCTGTTCCGGTGGCAGTGGTGGCTATTAACACTTAGCTGAAATGTTTCCTCAGTAAATTCCAAATGTTGGCAAGCGACATGTTCTTCCACAAGACATTTAAATGCTATAATGGATTTGTGTTTACTTTTCATTTCTATAAAAGTAGTTGCCAAAAGCTGACAATGATCTAACCTTAGGTGGTTCAGATTCAGATTTGATAGCCATCCAAAAATGTGGTTGCTTATCCAGTCCTTTCAGCTCTGGAAATTTAAGATGACATTCCAGTGTTATTTGGTTTCAACTGAGCCAAGAACACCAAAAAACATTGTTTCTCCTGTGGTCTCCTATAAAAAAAAGCAAACAGTAGGAGTGAAAAATTAATAGAGTTAAATGTTTTGAACCTTAAAAGGTTTGAGGGTTGATTCATCTTTTGTATGAATGTTCAGGTTGGGTTTTGTTTGATTCAAATGGACTTACCGAGCTGCTACCTTTTGTCCACTTATTTACAGTGAATCAAGTCAACTGCAGTAATGAAGACTTCTATATTTAAATCATTATTTTATGGTACTCAGACTGCATGTTTTTAAAAACTTCTGGCACTTGCGGTCTGGTCATGAATTGGGTCCTAAGTTCTTATACATGTAAATAGCTGTAGGTGTTATATGGGGAATTATTCAGTTAATTATATGGTTCATCTTGCAGCTTTTATTTATGAATAGGGAAATTGATTATTGTGAACTTGACTTCTCACTCAGAGTTAATATTGACCACACCTAAAAGAGCCTACTGGATTTTCACTCCAGTTCTGCATGGAGTGCAATTAACATGCAGTATGCTCCCAGGAACTTGGGTAGGCTTGCAAGAAAGATCAGAAACATTGTTTAAAACCCCCTCAAATCTGTGCAAATAATTTGGGACTTTTTGCTGATCAGAATACACATGGATACAGTCAAATGTGACTGGTGTGTTTGGGTTTCTTTTTGTAGTTGTTGTTTTGCTCTCTAGGCAATGTATTTTAGGGATGAATTCTGTGGTTTGAATAGAGATACTGTAGAGTCTACAAAATGAAGGGAAAAAGTGGTGAAATCAGAATGGCCAAAGAAAGAGAAGTTTTCACAAACATGAAAAACAAAAAGTTCCTTCCAGAAGCTGATTATGATGTGAGCCATGAGACCTGATCAGAGAAAGTATGGTGGTAGGTTGGCTTACTAACCTGAACACTCCCCCTTCTCCCACACTCACAGTGAGCCCTAAACATCTTGTATTTGAATTTCTAACAAATAAGAGACATGATAAAATACTATGAGGAGCAGTTGGTTTTTCTACAGGCTTTACATATTGGTTTTCCTGAAGCTTCATAATTTGCAACACTTAATTTATTATAGGAACTTCGCTGAAGAAAAATTTGGGACCAAATCTGTAGGGAGGCATAAAACTGAGTTTGCAAAATAGTTTCAAGAAAGCCATCCTGCTTGCCTGACAATTTTAATTTTATTTTTCTGGAATTGACCCATTGACAGCCATTGAATCCTTAGCTATGTCCAAGCCAAACATGTCAGTTAATGTTACACTAACATACTTTCTACTGAATTGGAATGAAACTCTTACTTGTTCACATTTATACAATAAGCCATTGTAATTAATGCTATTACAATTAATACTGCCAGAGAAATAAATAAGGAATCACCATTATTGTTGATTACTGTCACATATTAATGCATGAAATATGACATTTGGAAAACATACTCCTTTATGACAATTGTTGTAGTGGTTGGCTCACGCAGTGTACAATGCAATTGCTGGTGCTCACTAGTGAAAAAAATAAAGGTCCTGCTTCTATTTTGATTAGATAAATGCAAGTCAATAATTTTGCATGAGGAGAATTTGACACAGATACTTGCATACGAGACAAATGTGTTCATCACTACTCATCCTTCCTTGTTCCACTACCTCTGACTCTCCCCCTTTCTCTGCCCCGCCCCTCTGAGAATTAGTTGATTATTCTCCTTCTGGATTGCCTCTTATTGTATCTGCAATTTTATATTGTAAGAAGCACATAAGGAATAAAATATATTTGTCCAGCTGATGGAATGAAACTATATTTTGGAAAGCTTTTTTGTTGTTCCTGTTTCATTTTCTTTTCAGTTTAGTCACTTTTCTAATGTGTACCATTTAAATGCTCTATGTACAGTACATGATTCTTTTAACTATTTTAATTATTTGGGTTGAAGTGATATTATATATTGTTCTGTTTAGGGAGCAAGCATGAATTTACCACTGACGCCAGAAAACTTCACAATGTACCTCTGGGTCAAGGACAGGAAGCGGTAGCAGAAATATCTATGGTAAAAGCATCAAAAGAAGGCCACTGGGTTATACTTCAAGTAAGTCAAAGCTCTTCATTACAACAGCGCTGCATTGCAGTGTTAAAATCTGAAGATTTTCAAAATAATGTGTCTAGATAAAACAGCACTAAATAATTATTACAAACTTCCTTTGTCTCTTCCAAAAGAGAGACTCATAATTTCATATTGAGGTATGAGTATTAATGGGTCATTTAATTTCAGATAAAATGTGAACTCCCTCTGTCTTGTGTGGTAGGGAGTTGACTAAAGTATTTTACCAAACACATGCTATTTGATTTACTAATTTATTATCCATTTTAAAAAATCCTTTAGTAAATAAATGTGTAGCAAAAAGAATTGTTACTCTGTATAATCAGATGAATAGATACAAACAGGGAAGATTGCTGTCATTATGCAGTATATTGTGCTAAACAGATGCTCATGATTTTTTTCAAATATTGTGCAATATCAAACTGCTTCCTTATGCCTGGGATTTACTTGTATCAATAAAATGTTTCATATTTCAAATCAATAGCTCACTGGGAAGCCTATTTCTCTCTCTCACCTTCCCATCCTCTTGCCCAGAATTTTCATCCTGTAGCAAAGTTGCTTGATACATTAGAGGAATTACTGGAGAAATTCAGTAAAGGGAGTCACCTAAACTATTGGTTTTATGAGTGATGAACCTGCTCTTTCGCCTAAAAAAATCATATCATTGCTGCCCATTGGAATCTTCATGCTGAAGTGGATAATTTTGATAGGCAAATAAAACATCATAGGAGTTATAAAATACAAAAATTAGAATGTTTAAATTTATCATTTTAAAGCCATTTAAAATTGAAAACTCACTGACAGCTATGTCAGGCTATGAGATAATAAAACAGAACAAACTTCATTTCATAGAGATCCATTCACAAAATTATTTTATAGTGGTGTAACTGCACATCAAAAAAGAAATGTGATCCTCTCATTCTGGAGCATGAAAAATAGCTTCTGATTACACATATTCCTGTGTGCATGGGAAACCGAGTTTGCAGACGTTACAGATAATTATTGTAGTGTAGAAATGAGAAATTATTTTGCTTTAGTTTCATTTTGTTCTGTAATTTGTGAGAACATGAATTTTTGCACCCCATGCCATTGAGTATATTATACTACCACCACATGTTATTCACTGGCGTCAGATCTTCAGCTGGTGTAAATCAATGGACCCTATTGAAATCAGTGGGGCTATGCCAATTTACACTAGCTAAGCATATAGACCTAAGTGCTTTGATCATGTATAATATGAAACATCTCTTTGGTGGTACTAGATCATCATCATTTTTCTCTCAACTTGTTACCATTTTATAGAATGTGTTTTTAATTAAAATACTTTCATTGATATTTAAAAGATACACAAACACTGATGTAGTTAATAATTGCAAGCAGCGTTGCACAGACACAGTCACAGAAATCAATTAGCTCTTTAACATGAATAGTCACATTAAAGGGAGAACATTAACTTTGATTTTTTTTGGAGAAATTGCCTAATTGAAAAAAAAATCTATTTTCTGATCATTCACATCTTAAACAGCATGGTCTGAAAATCGTCTTTAAAATCCCTTCAGCAGTTGCAGAGGCTTTTTTGTTCCCCTGTTGATGTTTATAGGAGTCTTGTAGGAAGAAAGAAACAGGTAGCTGACTGTACAGTGGAAACAATGACACAAAAAGTGCTGCCAAATGCACAAAGTAAACAAGCTACAACTACTTCTGTCATTAATTTCTGTAAGTTTTAGTCATCTGCAGCATTACTGATAATTGTAGGAGGTACAAAATCTTCACACAGGTATATGCTTTTCAAATTTATGGTGTCTCTTGAATAATCTCTCTCTGATCTTTCAGAACATGCTTGATCAATGTACCTGTGACCAGGAATTCAAGACTATTGTATTTTTCATTTTGCTACTGTCAGGCCTGTGTGGACCTCAGAAATCTGGACCTCAGGGCTGGAACTGAAAGTACCTGTTTAACAACAGAGATCTTATAATTTCTGTTCATATTTTCTATAACTACCTGGAAGCACATTCTCAGGTATTTTAGTATTATTTCCCTAAGCTCATTTAAGTAAGCCTTGCCATCCCTGAACATTTGAAACTGTGCCGTGCCTAATCCTGTTGTTTTCTGTATGTGCAACACTGGCTTTCTATTTTTAATATGAGTTTTAAAGATGATTAACACATTCTATGAAGGATGACTTTGTGCGACCTCTCTTGTGTGACAAGAAGAATAGTGGAAATTTTCTGCCCCATCAACTGTTGTTCTGAACCTGACTGACAAACAGAATTGAATCTTTCTTCACTGAGGATAGCAGTACACTAACTAGCCTCTACTGTTGGGCTGAATAATTATTTCATTTCCTTTAAAATCAAATCATGCACTTTAAAAAAAAACCCTTTCTTGTTCTATTACCCTGGGAAGATCTCCATTACTTCTTTGGCTAGATTATGTATGGTGGTCATATTACAGACGACTAGGATGGAAGACTTTGTCGCACATACTTGGAAGAGTATGCAACCCAATCAGGTAATAAAAAGATTCAGCAACCACAGAAGTGTTTCCAGAGTTAGAGCTCCCCCTGCTGAAAGCTGACACATTTTTATATTAATCCTAATACTTTTGAGGAATATAATTTTTCTTAAACGTGTTATTTGTGATCATGTGTGTTGCTGGAACATGATTTGTTATTTCACCTTTAATTCATCTGGCTCTTCCATCCATTTTTACACTGGCGATGAAATAAGCTATTTTATAACATTATTTACCTTAAATCGGCCCTATGCCATACACATATAAAATAAAGTGTTATATTATTTTACAATAAGGGTATTTGGTATATGTTGGCAATGTTTTGGACTGCTGATTACTATTTTTATAAGGATACTGCTTAGCTGCCTGTAATTTAATTGTCAAGGATAAATCTCCACAGGGTAATTTAGGAGACATACCCCCAAAAGAATATGGTTGAGTCCATTTAGTCTCAAACCACTCCAGTTAATAAAACTCAACTCAAGTAGCCTATTTATTCAAGCAGGAATGTGGGCTTCTGATACTTCCTGATTCCAGTTATGATAGAATTATCCTACAAAGTTCATTCTCAAGATAGTTTCAACTTCCTGCTTTCAGGAAGCAGTCTTGGCTGGGAATCAGGAATTAAAGGAACACATGAATCTGAAGTAAGTTATCTGACGAGTTAGCAATTGCAGAAACTATTCAGTTAATCATTTTTTTTAAAATGTCTGGGTCATTTATTATGGCAATCCGACTGCTTTACCTTATCCTGCACATAATCCAGGTTGTGTATTCAGTTCTCTGTTACATGACCTGTACACATCGTGCTTTTGGATTCTTCCTTTTCAACTACTCAGATGTCAAAATGAAAATGGAATACTGATAAACATCAGCTTTTAATAACATGATACTTTTTAAACAGCAAAACCTGTATGGTGGAATTGACTAAACATGAATAACTTAATTGTATACATATGCTGACATTTTGGAGCTGCCATTATTCTAGTGTGTTAATGTAATATCAAAATTCAGTAGGTTATATAGCCTTCTGCCTGATAGTCATGAACATCTGACACAGGCACTGCCAGACTGGATCAGAACCATGGTCCATCTAGTATACTATCCTGAATCCTGGAATGGCCAGAACCAGATGCTTCACAGTAAGGTACAGCAAACCTCAGAGTGGGATCTCTCAGGGTGGGATATCCTGTTACCCAATAAGGTCTCACTCTAACCCAATACTAGTTGGCTGTGTCTAGACTGGCCTGATTTTGCGGAAATACTTTTAACCTGAAAGTTTTTCCGTTAAAAGTATTTCCGCAAAAGAGTGTCTAGATTGGCACAGATGCTTTTGCACAAAAGCATCCATGCCCAGTATAAACGTGCTTTTGTGCAAGAAAGCCCCGATGGCCATTTTAGCCATTGGCCTTTCGTGTGCAAAAAATTAAGGTGCTTGTCTACACTGGCCCTCTTGCACAAGTATTCTTGTGCAAGAGGGCTTATCCCTGAGCGGGAGCGTCAAAGTATTTGCGCAAGAAGCCCTGAATTCTTACATTAGAACGTCAGTGTTCTTGCGCAAATTCAAGCGGACAGTGTAGACAACTGGCACTGTGGCTTTTGCGCAAAATCTTGCCAGCCTAGACACACCCGTTAGGTATAGTTTAAGCCCTGTAGCATGAGGTTTCATCTGAATGAAGTTTATGAAACTGGAGTAAAAATGGAACATTTGTAGGTTTTACCCAGTGATTATCCAGCTTTGTAGCCATCCATCTGCACAAAGGTCTATGGCTCTGTGGAAAGTGGATTTTGGCGTTCAGAAACACTATTTTTTCTCCACCTAGATATCCTCAAGTATGCTCCTTCTCTCCTACCTATTTAAGAATCCTGAGCTCAATTTAAGGATTTAGCTATTTTCATTTTTCCTCCTTAGTTTATCTGACCAGGAGCTACCCATAGTTGCAGTTGGGTTGCCATAAATCTAGGGTCATTCCACTTTCTCTGGCCCTACCAGCATGGGACATTCTCCCTCAAAGAAATAGTGGGAAACCTTATTCTATCTAAACAGATCTGGTGAAGCACTGAAGAAAGTTGAGCCATGGCAGGAGGTACTTCTGAAATAACTGTTTGTTTCTTTGGTGCAGTGCCATTTCTGAAGAACTTTTTTGCAGTTTATCTAGAGGAAGTCTTGCATCATGGAACTGAACGCTGCTGAAATGTCCCTCATTTTAGATGCAAATGTATCTCTATCACATATTCCTTGTAAGCTGAGCACTTGGGTGGCCACCCAGGGGAGGTTTAGGTGCTGCCCAGCTGATTAAAAGAGCACCCACAATGCCCACAGCCAGCAGCATGTGTCTCTACTCATGGTGCACATCTGTACATACCTCACTGGACATAAAATTTATTCTGCACGTGAATGGAAAAAATTAGAAGGAACATTGTTTCCATCCCCCATAAACCTGGGAGGGGGGGAATTATGTGCAGCACAAATGCTGAATCACAAACCTCAATTTAGAGAAAATGGTATTTATCTATCAGAAATGAGCTCCACATTATTTTAAGGATCCTGCACTACTGCTATTGTTGTTATCAGCATCAGCATCATTATGTTTCTTGGCAGGTTGAAAGGTATCACAAAACTGTAAGAATTCAGTAGTAATTTAGCATCCCACAGTAATACTTCAAAAGCATCAAATAGCATTTTGAATTTTAAGTCAGTACAAATGTAAATAAATAACTGCACTCCCACCTGTCTGTTGTTTTAAATGTCTAGTGAGCCTAAAATATTTGCATAGCAGTTTTTAGACAGAGCAGAATTACAGCTTATGAACATATGATACTGAATTAAACAATTTTACCATAAAGGACAAAATCTGATTCTCAGCAAACCATCTGAAAGGATATCATGATGATTAGACCATAGCTCCATTTTATTGTATGGAATGTATTGATTGTCAAATAGACAATATATGCATTTTGGTAATAACCTGAAGAAGAAAAAAGCCTGCCTCTCTATTTTGCAATCCTTACACTTTTATTGGCTTTCATTTCAAGACAGTATGGCACTTTTCAGAGATACTACTATAAATTGCTTTACTTAATATATTGATACAAGGATAAAAATGTTAAGCCAGAGAGCAACACTTTGTAATTTGGAAGAAACGATATTTTTATTTTAAAATATTTCTATCCCTTTATTTTTTAAATTAAAATGATCTGCAGGTTATTTGCTAACTGAAGAGTAATGTGGAGTGTGTTTTTTTTTTTTTTTTTTTGCAAATGTGTGTAGTTTTTATCTTTTGAATATCAATATGTGTGTATGATCTAAAGCAGCTAATTAAAATATGAAACCAATTGGATTAATTTTCATGGACATAAACTGTTAAGTCATGTCATTCTCAGCTATGGCTCCATAACAGAATAATTTGGTCTGTAGCAAGGTAGGTTCCTTTTTCTGTTTAGCAAGAAGTCACTTATGGTTTGGGCTTTTATTTTATATTATTTTATTTTATTTTTTGACAGTTTGACAAGCAGCTATGTCTTGCTCCTGAATTTGTGCTCCTGGATTATCAATGGTACCATAAATACACTGATGAAATGTTACCCCCTGAAAGCCCCATCCACTGTGGCCTGCCCCCAAAGGCAGAGATTGAATTTTTGACAGTGACTACAGACAAACTGTTCCATAAGCTGTTGGAACTGCAATCCATGAATTCGATTACTGGGGAAGGAAAGGTTAGTAAAAACAGATTGCAAACCCTTCACAAGATGGTGTACCTACCGCTTGTTTGTTTTTTTCTGCCGGCTCTTTGGTTTCACCAGGAAAAGCTGTTTTGTACGGCTTTACAAAAAGGTTTGATTTGAAATTTGTAATGCAGGAAAACGATCTACAGTCTAAGTGATACATAAAAGAAATCTGAATATATTAAACACTGTTTTGAATCATACAACAATCCCTTTTGAGTCTTATTATACTTTTGTAGGACTCTGCTATTTAGAATGCTTTGTCAAGCTGCAGCATTCCATTTTTCCATGAACTGTATCCCAGAGCTTACCTCTCTGTAGGAAAACCCTGTGAAGCATTCTTGCATAGGTTCCTCCAAACTGATACAGAGAAGGGAGAGTAAGGTTTGTTTCAGCTCCCTTCCCACTACTAAAGAAAAAGCCTCCAAATACTATGGGGGATTCAAAGGTAGCCAAGTATATCTGTGTGGATGTACTTCTACACTAGCTCTGTGAGTGCCCGATTCTCTCAAATATTCTAGTTTCTCCTGTCAATAGCCTTCTATGATATTCCTGCCTTCTTCTCAGGGGGTTACCTCAGTTAAGAGGAGCTGGAAGAACTCCTGAGCTGATTTCTGGTGGGCTTGATTTTCTTTTGCCTTACATGCCAGTTCCCAGACATACCAAGCGCTTTGAGTCCAGAGAGGAAGTGGGAGCTAGTGCTACAGAAGCAGCTGAAATTCTCCACCCCTCTCACACACAATTGTGTGATTGGGGCAAATCACACAAGGAGTACAACGTAGTACAACAATATGACGTGGTTGGCGAAGTGGTAACTTGAGAACATACCCTGAGAAGCTTTAAAGCTTGTCCCTTCCACCAACAGGGTTTGGTCCAATAAAAGATTTCACTTTCACCTATCTTGTTTCTTTCCTATCCTGAAACTAACAAAACTACAACACCACTGCAAGATGCAAAGTAATAGTCAATTGTCAGATACTCAGACTGTGACTTTCTTCTTTGTATTCAGTCTTTCCAATTACTGTAAGCATATACATTAAGAGGTCTTATATTCCAAAGGACATGCTGGAGTTAGCCAGCATTGTAGTTAACATTTTGGTGTTGGCCCTAATCCTGCTAAGATTTATGTATGTAGTTAACGTTATACAGTAAGATTAGTCCCATAAGAATTGATAGAACTATTGAATGCATAAAGTTTCTATGCAGCTGGGCCAACAGCCATTGTGGGCCCTGGGAAAAGGTGTGTGTGGAGGACCAGCTCCAGCACTGCAGGGCTTTGGGCGGAAGGGATAGGTCAAGGGCAATCAGCCCTTAGTGCCACCTAGACTGCAGTGTGCCCCGTCCCCCCAACCCTTGGAGTCATGCAGATCTGCACTCAAGAGCTCTGGCAGCATTTCAAAGGGCCCTGGGGCTGCAGCAGTTGCAACCAGGAGCTCTGAAGGCAAAGGCATACTAGATAGCATGCAGGAGAAACTTCCAGAAGAAATCCGACATTACCTCAAAAACAGCAGGACACTCCCCATATATACTGGTTTGTTTTCAATAATGTGAGAGAATAAATATGCTAAAACATGGAAGTGGAAGTATTTTGTCAGTAAAAGAGCTGACATGCAGTGGTTACATTGCTTGACTTTTAGCAACACGGTTGTGTTGACGAAAAGCTGTGTAGTGCAGATAAAGCCTTAGATTTGGAGGTATGCGTACTTCGCTTACATGCCTCAGGGGATGATCCAATCTAAGTAAAGACTCCATTGCGTATGCTGCATATAGGAATTGTCTGCATTTAGGAGGTGTTATTTTGGGAATGCACATGAGGCAATCCTTAGGTTAGAAGATTATACCCACTTTGGGAACTCTCTGAGGGTATGTCTATACTATGAGATAAAGTCGAATTAAGATCACAACTAATGGTGTAGCTGAAATCAAAGAACTTGAATTTTGGCACTGTCCACAATGCAGAAAGTCTAAGGGAGCACACTCTTCCTTTGACTTCCCTTCCACAGGACTACCGCAAACTACTACTACTACTACAAACTACTACAAACAGAGCACCCTTTCAGTTCGAATTAGTGTGTCTTCACTAGACCCTCTAATTTGAACCATGGAAGATTAACAACAGCAGCTTCAATCTTCTGTGTAGTGTAGACATACCCTGAGAGATGGAAAAACATGAACCCTTTCAAGTCCACCATGAGGTCTGCTCACTCTGCTAGGTGAAATCAAATTTGCTAGTGGTCCACAATATCTATGGCAGCTGAGAGATACTTAAATAGATCATGCTTTTAACCATCACTAGAAGATAATCATCAGGCATTGGATAGGGTTCAGTCTCAATACATACCCAAGTTTAAAATTAGGCTGATACATGCTGTCCTACCTTGTATGTTCAATGAGTGTACCAGGAATACTAACATAAGAATGTAGCAGTAGTTCATAACTAACATGCAGAGTTTTGTATTATAATCCTCTCCTTTTTTATAATTACTATTCGTTGTGTATGACCAATAGGTGTAATAACATTTACCGATCTTAAATATTTAAGGCCAAAGGATCTCAAAGGGAGGCTTGATATTTACATACAGAAATGTCAATTCAGTAACATACCTGCTGTGTTCGGATTTAATGCATGTTCAGATCACGTTTGCATGTCTAAGTGGCTTTCTAGTTGCCTAACCAGTAGTTGGAGCAAGTGCTTTATATGTAAAGTTGTGGCTAATGCACATCATTCTATGACTGGATTTTAAAGGTATGACCGTTAGTCTGGAACTTTGAAAGCAGGCTCCAATTTTGCCAATTAGAAATACACATATTCATATTTGTACTTAATACTTTTAGAATTTGGGCATTCAAATAGCCATTAATACAAACAAATGGGGAAACTCCTAGCCTGCTTGCCCGTATAATTTTGTTTGGCCATGGAAAGAGCGGCTCTTAGAATATTCATTGTATACAACTGTATTTCTCCTAAATAATGTAATTGGAATTAATTTAAGAAATGTAGAAAACAGCACTCTTTTTTCTGACAATTTCACCTTTTTATTTTTAATAAATGGCTCACCCCAATTCAAAGAGTCAAGATATTCTTTACACTTCTTGATTTAGCTACCTTATGTGTTTTTATTGGGGGTGGGGGGAAGCTCTCTATCATTTATCATGTCATCTTATCACAGTCTCTTTGTGAGACGCAAATAGCACACTAATGTTTTCTTTTGTTAGGGTGAGTTGGCAATCTCCTCAGAGATGGAGCAACTACAGACAGCTCTCTCTTTTTTTCATATAATCTTCCTGACATTTGGATGAGACTGGCTTATCCATCAACATACAGTCTAGCTCAGTAGTAAGTTGCATGCCAACAGTCAATCAGAACGGATGGTACTTCGTGCCCATCAGAAAAACAGAACATGAACGAAAGGATATTTTCCCTGAAAATATCCTGCCTCTCTTGTGTAAAACAGGATAGCTTTTTGCAGCTCAATATTAACACTAGTGTGAATAGCAAATATATTTCATATTTACCTTGCTCTTGTTGGAGACATTAGATGATTTCTGCAATGTTCTAGTTCTCGCTTTTCTTTCTTTTTTCAAATCAAGCTGTGAATGCTCTTGAAAGTGGCTGGGCAGAGAGCTGCAGCATGTAGGATCTACCACGCAAAAGACTATGCTTGGACTCGGGTCTTTTGTTTGGGTCATGATTCATAATGTTAATAGATAACAAATACCTTGTCAGGCACATGTAGGGGAAAGGGTCAGACTCCAGTGGTAGCCGTTGCACAGCTCTTTGTATTAAGGGCAAAGAAACGTGGAGGAGATGTTTCAGAGAAAGCAGACAGTGCTGATCCTGATACACTCAGGTCTGCAGCTGTGATGGGTAGCATTAACAGGGCACCGTTTCCAGAAACATGCATTAGACTAGGGCCAGTGATAGGTATCTTACTGCATGACGGAGTGAAAATTGAACAACGAAGAAAAAAATTCACTGATGTCATTTGTTTATAAAGATATCTGGCTAAATGCCTTTGAAACACTCCCAAGAACGGACAGAAGGGGAAAATGAAGCTCTGCCAGCTTCCACTGCCACCAGCTAGAAGCCCCCCAAGGAGTTCTGGGTGCTGTCGACCTTTAATGATGCCATCGTAACTCAGAACTGGTCTCTCCAGCCTGCACTGTGCCACCTCTGCACAGCCAGCCAAGGCATAGCACAGCTCTGCCAGGCATAGCAGCAGAGAGTGCCAAAAAGCAAAACAAGTCCAAACCAGTCCTCTGAGTCCATTTCAGATTCCTGGAGGAAGAGGGGAGGAAGATATTTTGTTAATCACAGGAGGAAAATCATGACGTACCAGAGGTAGATTTTGGAGCTGATTGACCAGAGCATGGAACACCATGAAGGTATTGTAGAGCCTTTTATAGACAACTGTCTTGAAGACAATAAGCATTACCATGGGGAAATGAAGCAGTAATGGTAAATTACAAGCTGTCCTCATAAAGGACAACATTACTACTCTTTAAAAAAAGTATGGGAAAGTCAAGCTAGACCCAATATTCATGTCTGGAGAGGAAGGTGAAAATATGCATTGATGGTTTAAAACATCTGCCAGATCTATGAGAGTTGAACATGAAGAATTATCCTTTGCATAGGTATAAAGTGCGGTAAAATCACTGAAAAACAGACTGCTGTGCAGGAGGGGACTTTATGCCACACAGCTGGGCTCCATGCCAGCTTTTTGTGCTGAAACGCGGGGGTAGTTGGGAAAGGTGGGTGACTCACAGATATGCATAGGTGTGTCTAGAGGGATGGCCAAGCCGCACTATTCCATTGGTCATAGAACCCATATAGGTGACAGAGACCAGTAGCTCCTATTAGAGTCTGCAAATAAAACCCTTTCTGTGATAATTTGTATTATTACTATCAGTGGAGGATGGCCTCTCTCTGGCACACACATTGTGAGAGACGATGAGGCCTCACTCATTCTGATTTTAAAATCTGTCTCTCCTGCATCCCTGCCTGACATGTTCCCAGCTGAGAGACAAGATAAAAACCTTTGCTTTTTTAAAAACAGATGCTGTTTCAAAGTGGGGTGAGGTCGGGTAAGGAGGTGAAGAGCAAAATCTGAATAAATGCACAGCTTGAGCTTCAGGGGCTCAGCAAATATGCCATAGGAACAGCAAGTACAAGTGATTAAATTAAGGAGATAAATGTCAGACCACCAAATAATTGTGTCGTCTGTATTATCTCTTGTGGTCTTTTTACAGCTTTCTGAAACTAATGCAAATCCTGTAAAATGTTTTTCACAGGAGCAAGAATTGTAGCCCAGGGCTAGTATTTTACTCTGCTGTACAAGAGACCTAGATTAAGTCTCTTGTTTTGGCACCAACTGTCACATTCCTGTGACCCAGGATCTAGACAGCATATCTGTCCCTGAGGTGGAAGTTATGCCTTGCATTACCTAATAGTGATCTATTATGAAGCAATACTGAATAGTTCCCAGGAAGAGAAGACACCCTGTGATGGAGAGATGATGGTTGAGACTTAGATGATGTTAAGTCGCATAAAAGCAAGAAATGTACTGCTGCTTTGATTCTCAAGTCACAGCAGTTCAGAGAAATCTATAAGATCCATTTGAAAAAAAAAAAACGATCTCACAAGCCCTCCCATCCTGGCTTTCAACAAATGCAGCAACATTTCACAAAGGATATTGCAAAATATGGAAAACTGCACTTGGGAAAATGTAACAGTGCTATACACGAAAAAGCAGACATAGATACGGGAAAATATCCCATGAATGCTCGGAATTTTTGCATAGTCTCCTTCACAGAGTGGAAAACAACATGCTTAAAAGAAAAAGGGGTTTTATTTTTTTTATAGTGAGTAACAGTATCAGCTGCTGAGAAATCTTAAAAGGGAGGAATGGGAATCCTAGTACAAAAAAGCAAGGAATGCTACAAGGATGGGGGGGGGAGAGGTGCAGCCTAATAGTGATAATCATGGAATAATCCAGGATAAAATGTACCGTGCATTCAAGAAGATGGCTGTCAATCAAGTGGAAGGGTGACATTAAAACAACCTCAGTTACATAGAGCACCTGAGGCGGGGGTGGTGTGTGTGTATATATGTGTGTGTCTCCGTCTCCATCCGTCCAGCCTAAAAATGTAACATGCACAGATTCAGAATTCAGTGTAAATACAGTGTTCATGTAGCATACATAAAAAGGGAGTGGAAGCTGTAGCCAGAAAGGGATCTAAAAGAGTTTCAGACTAAAAAAGAACCCTCACACCGTTCTGCAAGTTTTAGTACATGCCACACCAAAGTGAGGCTGCAAGTGTGGCAGGATACAATTAGAAACAGACAAAAAAAATTAACCTCTTTCAGATATCCCTACAGCCGTACTGTTTGTCTGCTCTGTTTGATGGCTGCTCAGAAGTAGTTAATTAAATACAATTGCAGATCTATGCTGCAATCAAAAAGATACTTTGACAGAAGAGCTCAAGGTGAGGACATTGATGTTAAATTGAGAAGGATTTGTTGTTCAGCTGCATTCAAAACAAGGAAAAAAAAACCAAAAATATGTGCCATGGCAAAAGTATCATGTCTTGGCATGCATGCATGCATAAATAAATAAAAATTTAAAAAGGCACATTTTCAATCATTTAAACGGTCAGTAAATCAATGCAGAATATAATGAACTATAAACATTTCTTGATAGAGGCTGAGAAAAAAATGCTGGCTTTTGTATTACTTTATATCAGAATAAGATATTTTGATAGTGAAAAAAAAACCTAATTCTATAAGATGCCTGACCCATGGCTCATAAATAAAGAAATAGCAGAGCCCAAATGGGTTGAACTTGAATGAAATCCACCAATTCAAAGTGCAAAGATAAGAACCTTATAATCAATTATACCATCAATTGCCTGGATATGCAATACATACAATGTTGAAGAACAAATCCAGGTTTTTTACAGGACAATTTGTCTTCCCAACATATGCAGAGCAGGGTTAATATTCACAATATGAGTTATAAGAACCAATTATTACAAAAAGAAATAAATATATTGCAAAGCTTCTATAAGTCTCTAAATCACAGCAATGAGAAATAACAATGGGTTTGAAACTCATCTGAAAATCTAAAAGCCACACATTTAAAATCTTAAAGCTGAACAGCACTAATTTAGGCTGAAAAGCAGGACACACCTGAACAGCAAACTACAGAGACTGACACCACATGCTACAGCATTGGGATCTATTGTGTGCTTTTCAAATGCCTATAACTAGAAATGGGAAAAGCCTATTAAGGTAAATTCAATGCTTCTGTAGCACTAGGGAGAGAAGTGGTTTTAATATTTGTATTGTGGTTGCATTCCAAGGGGGTCAACCATGCCAGTCCTCATTGTGATAGGAGCTGTACAACCATACATAAAATGACAACCCCCTAAGATCGTACAATCTAGAAGACAAGGTATAAGTGGTGGATGAGATAAACCAGTAGGTCAGAGTGAGGATATGGGAGATAGAGTAATAAAAAATAGGATACATGCAATCTTAATCAGGAGCCATAATCACAGTGCACTAGCTGATAATTTGCACCTTACTGTGGTCATGAAACAGGTAGTGAGTTTTGAGGAGGAATTTGATGGATGAGATAGTTTCTCTGGGAAGTTTGACTCGAACTTTTCCGACTCATGAAGGATGTTAGAACATGCTTGTTAGAGAAGCAGAGAATTAGACAATCATGGGGTCTTCCCATTGCTGGTGGGATCTTGCATTCCCATGCCTAGTAATTTTCAACGTTTCATGTGATGGGTTATTCCAGTGAATCCCTTGGGATCCTATAGATCTGACCAGTAGCAAATGTTGTCTAACTTAACCCAAACTGATATGGTCTCAGTTTCATCCCAACCTTTCTAGTTAAATTGCCAACATCACCTTTAACAAGTTGCTCCCTTCTTCAAATACTTGGAGATGTGAGCAGTTCCTTTCCTCAGAATAACTGTTATAAACAGCATTTCCTTTTAATTGGTCACCAGTCAATCAAGTTTCACCTGTGCTGCAATAGATATAAAAAGTGTGTGTGTGTGCATGCACATGCCTGTGCACTTGCATGTATTGCACCTGGGTGCTTTTCAGGTGTTAAGACGCATGACCTTATGCTTTCATAGTGCTCCTAAACAATTTTAAACTTCCTGCATTCTATGAAATCCCAAGTCGTTAGCTATTTGTTAAGAATTATAGTCCAACCCATTAGTGAGTGCAAACACTAAAATTCATAGACACATAGTATATGATCTGCTGAATGGTATTGGCTAGAAAAAAAAGGCTGCGTCATACATAGCAGAAATAGTGGTAATGTAAAGTACATTATGCGCCAATGAAAATGACTAATATCAAAGATAAATGAAAAGATGTGTGTGGCTGAGACAAGTGGAATAAAATGTATTTTAACTAAATCAGTTTTCAGGAATACCAGGCACAGGTTAATCTTTTATAAATATGTTCACAGAATATATTAGACACCAGCCCGCCTACACAAAATGAATGCGGCACATACTCTGAAGTGTTTCAGAGACAGGATAAATGAGGGAACTCTTCTGTATTTGATCTGTTTCTGCTCTGTAATTCAGAGCTAGTAGAGATGGGTGGTGAATTTCTCATTGATCCCAAAAGAACCAATACTGTTGAATCCTGTGAGGCATAAGCTTTGTAGAGAATTGGCATCTATGCATGAAGGACATTGTAGCTTTAAGATTCTATTCTGTCAGGAATCCATGTAAATGCCATGCACAAGAGTTATATACCTCCAGGGGAGACAAGAGCCTGTAGCCGTGATAATAGTAAAAAGACATTTCTCTCTGCATTTTTGCCATGTCTACACTCAATTGTCAAAGAATTGCTTTTCCAGCTGATTAAATGGAGTTGGAAACCAATTTCTTGTGACCATTGAAACAATGCTATGATTATTACACAAGCTCTGTGTAGAAATGCGGCTAAGAACTTAGATCTAGGATTCAGGGAAATTAGATGGGAAGTAGCATGATTAAGAGCATAGGCTTGCGAATGAGAAATAAGGCATTCTTGACACGATGGAGCCCACTGTTTAAGTTACCTAAGCCATATCTCAACTCCTCTGATCTTAGTTCTTTTAACACACAGTGTGAGCCTCAGCTGAATGTATTGTTACAAACGAGTAAGTCTGTTTGTCTATCCGTTTGTTCAAGAAGGCCTCCTAAACAGTAAGAGCTAGAACCACCGAATTTGGTATGCAGCTTCTTCTTATAATTTAAAGCAAGGCCAGGGTTTGGTTGCCTATGGGGGAGTGAAGCTCCTGCCATACATATTGGGGACACATAAAACCATACCAAAAAAAAAAGACAGAATCACCAGGCAGGTGAAAGGGGCTGAGCTGGGGAAATGACCCTCTCAGCAGGGACTGCATCAGCCCGGAGATTCTCACTCCCGAGGTGTCCTTTAGGGAGGACAGATGAATCTTCTCCCCCTTCACACAAGAACATTGCTGGCTGTTTCTTTTCATCAGGGAGTGAGGGAAAAGCGCACAATTTGCACCTCCTCCCGCTGAGGAGCAGGGATGTTAAGTAACAGTTAATTAGCTAATTGAATAGTCGATAGAGTTTCTTGATTAGTCAATAAGCCACAGCAGGGTTAGTTTCCCAGGCCAGCGCAAGCCAGGACTGAACAGTCCCTCTGGGACCACTGAGGTTCTGTACTTTAAATGTAGTAAGATCCACAGCAGGGTTACCTCCCAGGGGCAGTGCAACCCAGCTCCGCCTCTCCTTCTCCCCCTCCCTGTGCAGATGGGGAGGAGGACCAGCTTTTAAGCCAGCTCCCCCCAGCACTGGCTCCTGCTTCACACACACCCCTTGGTGCCTCTGATACAGAGGCAGCAAGGAGGGGGGAGTGAATAGTCAAGTAGTTACTCAACTACCTGATAAGTCTATGCTTATTGGGTAGCTGACCACTCAATTAGTTGCTTACATTCCTAATGAGGAGTGCAGGGGCAGACAAATCTGGACCTGCCTTAGCAGAGGGACATGCACCTCTCCCCCAGCTGTGCCCACAGGAGCTGCAGCAGCCATGGTGAGGTGTCTCTCACCTGGCCCCAAGCTGCTGCAGTGAGAGAAGACTAGGGCTGTCCTCTCTCCCCGGGGCAGCCTGCATACTGAACCCCTCATTCCCAGCCCCACCCCAGATTTAAATGAAGAAAAACAAAAATTGAGTTAATACATATCATGGCTGAAGCTCCCTGCAAAAGCTATAAAGACCACTCCTGAATCTGTCAGGGGGGGGGGGGGGGGGGAGTTTATAAGATGCTGTCTCCACATTACTCCCATTTCATGCCTACCTCTAGCAGCAGGAAGATGGAAACCTGATCTCTGCTTCCTTCATGAACTGCTGAATCATGCTAATATACTGTCTTTCCAACAACTATGCAGTAGCAACAAATACTAAGCAAATTAATGGTATTGCATTTATTATAAGTGTACCTATTGTCTTTGGTAAGTAAAAAAAATACCACAAGTACTGTGCTCAATCAACCAGTGTATCCAGGATATTCTAAGTGTTTAATGTTCTGTGTGTGCATGTGATAGTGTCCGATATAACCCAGGAGACAAATCTGTCAGAAATTTGTTTCTGATCATTAAAAAAATTAAGTGAAAAAAATAATCTGTTTCAGCCATGTTGGTCATTGTCCTGATTTTAAAACGGCACAGTTAAGGCAGCCGTAGCTTGAACCATAATTTGCAGGGTTGGGGAGAGGACAGTTGCTCAACACCAGAACACCTGCTACTACGTGCATATTGGGCTATGATGGGGCAGGAGTTGGCAGTGCGGAAGAGGGTGTAAAGATGCCATGATGGGTATGGGATCTACGGGAATGTCTGAGATAATGTTTCTTCTACTATGTTTTTGCCTTAGTGCTTAAGGCGTTCAGACTAGTTGCCCTACTGCTCTTGTCAGACCAACACAGCTTGAATAATCTGTAGTCTCCTTTTAATTATTGTGGACTCCTTTTTCCACCTTGGCTTTACAAAAACGTAGATGCTTCACTTGAGTTATTGTTTGAATATGTTACTTTACATCCCACTTTGAGCAGCTTTTGTTATAAACATACATATCTCAAGGGAAAACTGAAAAGAGACTGTTTACTCTTAATGGATTCAATAAGTAAAACTACCTATCTCTCACACACCTCTTCAGATCCTCTGGTAAATGTACCTGGCAGTCCTAACTTACCCCTTAAGAAGGACTGGCATGTTGAAACAGATGGCCTTTTGCTAAACCTTTTTCTGACATTCTGTTGCTTCAGTGTCTGTTTGCTTGCATTTCACACAGCAAAATGGAGAAGTTTAAAGACTTCTTTATGTGCCAAAACCCTGCTGCCAAGTATAGCAGCAATGATGGGTTAATGTATTACTTTAATGTAATTGAAATATAGTACTAATATACAACAACAGTCTTACTACATATTGGATTGTTGAGATCTGTGACATTCTCTTGAAAGCTTCAGCATTACTGCTTAACTTTTATGCTTCACTACTATGGTAATCAGCTCCCTTTTAAGAACATAAGCTGCAGACGTAGAACCTGGGGGCAATGTATTCTATTCCAGCACTGCAATTTGAAGTAGCATAAGAACTCACAAAGTCAAACAAACATCTCCTCTGTATTGTAAGATGAAAGACAGGCTGCCTGCATTGAAAGCTGTATTTTTAAAAACATGGAACATCTCACCTGGTGTACACTCTTATATTTATTTACCTGAGGGTTTTTACTGTACATGCATTTAACTATACACTTTGTAATTTTGTCAGTGTCTTTCATCTGTACATCTCAAAATGCTTCAGCTAATTCTGATTTACCTCATAATAACCCAGATTGAAAGAGTCAGGCTTTAGAATTTTTCTCGCATCTTCACATTGGGGTGCAACCCAGACTCCTATGTCCCTGGCATTCAGACTCTGTTGTCCCCAAAACTTTGCAGATAGCACAGTCTAGGTCTGTCTTTAGGGCATAGCTTTTCATGGGATTTGTAAAAGAATTCTCGCTGTATTTTCCTCTATTTCTTTATTAGGTTTTCTATGTAAATTATTACACTAAAAAAAAATCATAGCTGTCCAAGAAAGCCTTTTGCCCTTTTAGATGCAGCCAGACAGCAAAGGGAAGCAGGGAAAGGAAAAGGGAGAGCACTGTTCAGATGCTATATGGAAGGAAACAGACGCAGAGAGAGAGACTGATTTACCCAAGATTACAAAGGAAGGGTGTGGCTGAGTAAGAATAGGACACAGAACTCCTGTATCTAAATCTATATCACTGTCAAAAAAAGATTATTTTACAGTGAGAGAATTAGCATGCCTTAGCAATCTTGCTGTAACATACTGGAGACAAAGACTATGTAGTTTTCAGTGGGAGATAGATAGGAGAGGTCACTTCTAGATGGAAAGATATGCCGTTAGCCTCTAATACCAGTTTAAAAAATAACTTTTTTGACAGTAAGGACAGGCCCAGGGTGCGTCCACACAGCAGCATTATTTTGGAATAACGGTCATTATTCCGAAATAACAATGCCGGCATCTACACAGCAATTCTGTTATTTCGAAATAAATTTGAAATAACTGGTGGCTTATTCCAACTTCTGTAAACCTCATTCCATAATGAATAATGTCTCTCAGAATAGCAGTAATATTTTGAAATAGCTCTTCCCCAGGGCCATTCAAAGTAATTACTCCCACGTGCCTCCTGCTCTAAATCGAGGTAGCACATCCACATTAGGGAAGCCTGCCTCGGAATAATTTCTAGGCTTCTCTATAGTGTAAACATGATATTTCAAAATAAGCATGCAGTGTAGATGTACCCCTAGTCTCCCCAGTTCTGTTTTCTTAGTCACCAACGCATCCTTCTCCCATACACGGAAGAGCTATTCAAATTCATACTTCAGCCAAAACACATTTGAAGTTTGACATTATTCTAGTATGATCTTCTTATATGATCTTATTCAGCATGTACCCCTTTGTCAGTACGTTTCTGACCTATTTAGGTTTTCTATAAGCATTAAAACTGAAATGCTGGCAAAGCACACTCAGCCCAAGCAACTGGGTCTAAGGAGCAGATTAAAAAGACTGATGCAGCAGTTATACTCTAGGATATGGATCAAAGCCGTGATGGTGCATCACTGCTTCACTCACAGACAGCTTTGTGAGCAAGTGCAAAGTTCATGGCTCCAGCAACAACAATCTACCCCTCCAAATGCAGTAACCTGCTGCTGTGAGCCAATTCCCATCCCCCACCTTTCATCAGTAACTAGTCAGTCCAATTATCATCACCACCAAAAAGCAATAAGTCATTCCTGGCTTGAATATATAGGTGTGGATCAAGTGAGCACATGGGCACCTGGCTCAACAGCTGACTGGGGTTAGGCTCATCTAAGAAATTAATCTGCCCAGGAAACTAAAATAATTAACCACTGGGCCAGAAGCCATCTCTGCTATTGATTAGAAATAGGATTGCACTCCTGATCCTACTCATGTCCAAAAAATATAAAAGAAAAACCCTTCTTCTGGGAGAAAAAGATCAGTATAACATCAAGGCCTATTGGAGGGTCAGATTGTCCATTATGGACAATTAATTATTCTCCCTCTGCCATTAATAATATTAGATTATTGTAAATGCATCTTTGTTTGGAAAAGAACATAGGGATTGAATGCCTGATTAAAGTGATCCTTTGAACACATTAGTTTCTAAGCCTTCTCCCCTCTTTAGTTTGCAACTGAGGAACAGTGATGGTCTGCTGTATGGCTGAGAGCTCAGGATCTCTCCCTCCTTAGCATTGTCTGGATATCAGGCTTTTTCAAACCCCAGTCCTTCCTCACAGGTAGGAAGCACATCATAGCTCATTAGTAATTTACTGCTACAGTAATTTTTATAATTACTGCCAGGAGGCCTCATTAAATTTGATCTAATGAATAAATATTGTATTTTTCAACGTGATTACCAGAACAGCTTAAGCTGAGTGCCATAAACAATTATTTTCCTCAATACGCAGTATGTCAGTGACTATTGATTTTTATTTTGTAAAGAATTTACTGTATTCATATCAATGGCTATTCAGGAACAGCTAGACCTCTAAAGTGTCAATTGTCAAGGAACAGATGGTTGAAACAGAAATTGGCGTATCTGTTGCAAAAAGTAAAATACTGCTCATTAGTAAAGATAAAGGGATCATAGCTGTGTATTTTGGTGTCAAAGAGGGCTCCAGTGTGTTTGCACTAACTCTGTTCTAGTCCCTGATAAAGCAATTTGGCTTAGTCTATTTTTATGTTATTTTAGCTTGTAAATCAGTGATACTCAACAATGTGGAACCCAACAACAAAGGCAGAAGATCAACACTTGTGGCCAACAATAACTTAGTATGCTTACTGTAGTTAGCTTTTAGTGGTAATCAGTTAAATTAAACTTTCTATCTTGCTTACAGATTTACAAGTGCAGACATATGGAACACATGCTAACATGCATAAGGGCTATAAAGTAATCTCTGCTCAACTCTCTGAGCCCATTTCAACAACCCCTTTCCAAGCCAATTTTGAACCTATAAAATCCTTTTAAAACAAAAAGCCACAGAGGCACTTAAGCATCTGGATTTAAACTTAAATCAGTTTTCTTTTATAACTAAGACACAAGCTAAAGAATATTTTCCTGTTTTCCTTCTAACAAAGTCCAGTCTCATGCAATTTTAGTGTTGCCTTATGAAACCTGTTACTTGCATCAGTTTTTCTTACAGGAAAAAAACATATAAAATAAATATAAGGTGACCAGAATACAGCTGATGTTCCTAAAAGTACTTTCAATTTTTGTTTTTAAAATTGCCAAAGTGCTAGTGTCACTTTCACTTACCCACTGGGACAAGCTCAAAGTTGATTCCAAGTAAATGGAAGAGCATTTAAAATTATGTCACTTATTATTTTCTACAACTATCCTTACTGTCAATGTTATATTAAATTAGTTTTTAGCTCTGTGGGCCAGATTCTTGTTTAACTTCTGATTTAACTTACATCAACTAACGCATTGACTGCGGTGGAGTTACTGATTTCTAAGTCAGAATTGCCCTGCACACTGACTTACTGGCATGTAACTAAGATTCCTTTAGACAACACCTCTGAATTTAGCTCTGCTGCAGGTAGCATAGGTAGAGGAAGGCTGTGTCTTCCCAAACAATGTAGCATACCTAGGGTTGCCTGATGTCCGGTATTCACCCAGACAGTCCAGTATTTTCAGCTCCTGTCAGGTAAAAAAATTCAGAGAATACCGGACACCTAAAATGTCCAGTATTTTTCTGATTTTTTCCCCGGCCAGGAGGCGAAAATGCTGGGCACCTGGCAACCCTACAAACACTCAGCGCCTGGCCTCCCAAACACCCAGCCCCCATGCTTACCTGGTTCCCCAAGGCTGCAATGCTTCCCCTAGGTCTTAAGTGTTCAACCTTTCCCTTGTTCCTATCCCTGCATGTAAAGAGGACATGCTGTTTTATTTAAAAAAAAATTTTTTTTTTGCTTAATAAGTTCTTGGAGTCCTTTTTTTTCTTTTTTTTTTTTTTCCTGCTCAACAACTTTGGTCTCCCTCCCTTTTTTCCTCTTCAATAGAATTTTTTCCCGGTGTTTTTTTGGGGGGAGGAGGGATGTTTGGTATTTTTGTTTCAACCATCTGGCAACTCTAAGTATGTCCCACCTCCCCTTGTCCCATCCTCCTCCCACAGGCCCTCTCCTGCCTTCTTCCATTTCCCTTCCCACCTTTCTGTGGCTGAGATGCTGGGGATAGCACGCACAAGGCCTAGGGTTGGGGCCACTCCAGGCCTGGAGGTGCTCCAGCCACACCATCCACCTTGCAGGCTGGGGGCACACGGGAGGGGGTTGTGTGCAAGGAGTGTGAGTGCTCTGAACTCAGGCAGGGGAGCAGGGCCAAAGGCTAGCCTCCCTCATCAGCATGTTCATCTGCTACTAATGGCTGTGTCTATATTGTAGCTCAGTTCATGCTAAAGATACTGAAAAGGCCCAATTGTGGGCAGGCTCTGTAAGTATGCTACACTTAACCTAAAAGTGCTACTCTCCCTCCCCCCCCTTTGCACTAGGGAAAAGGTTTAGCTTAGGTCAAGCTACAAAGAGCTGGATGAGATACGTGGGGGGAGAGGGGGGAAGATACCTATTTCAGGACCTCAGAGGC
The DNA here is from genome assembly GCF_052426305.1 of Pelodiscus sinensis. Taxonomy (NCBI): domain Eukaryota; kingdom Metazoa; phylum Chordata; order Testudines; family Trionychidae; genus Pelodiscus; species Pelodiscus sinensis. Next base: position 44,526,528 of record NC_143058.1, on the reverse strand, counting down.
CATCCCACAGTGGATCAAGCCAGGAGGAGGAAATCGTGTACAAGGGCGCCGAGGAATCCAGATGATGACTCGGCGTCCACAGATGCATGCAGTCAGGAGTGCTTTTCTGCCCCAGAGAAGGCAAGCCAATCGCAGCAGTTGAAGGTTGGGGAAGCACAAACAGCAGAAGATACACTGGTAAGTGAGTTTGACTTCTGGAAGCGCTCAAGAGAGCTGCCTGGAGCAGGAGGGCTGCAGAAAGCAGGCTTGGATTTGTGTGGTGCCAGGACTAGTCAGATGCAGAACAGAGTATTGATGTACTCTCACTTCACAGTAATCAGCCTCACAGATCTCATCAAAAGTATCATGCAGCTGCTAGGCAGTCTGCCTCGGCAGGCCTCTTTGGTAGGGCTGCTATATTCACTGTCCCTTTAAGGATAACGTGCCACATTGTTGTAAGCAGGGAAGGGGAATATCCTTGCACAAAAGCAAACTGCATACAGGCCCAGATGGAGCCTACAGTTGATTTAAGGACACTCTCTTGCTTCCCCATTCACTTTAAGCAATGAAACATCTTCCAGGGTGAACATAGCCTGTGGAAAACGAGCGGTCATATCTAACACTAGGGCCCCTCTGTAGTACTCTCGAAGACACATGACCAGAGTACAGCACACCAAAGAACTCTCCTGCCCCGGTGGTTTACTCACCACTTTTAGGAACTTGTGTGTTGTGTGCCCTCAACCTGGGCAGCCAATCAGTGATTGGTATGCAAACAGTGCTCACTGTAGTAAGCCTGAAATGAAAGCCCATGTAGCACAGGCCTGAGGCCTAGCTAACAATGGACAACACTTGGCTAATATAAAGCAAAACTAAGCTATGAGCAAGAGGCAGGTCCCTACTCACAGAACTTGGTACAAACAGGACTAAAAGAGTGTAAAACACTAATTTGTAACAGGCCCAGGTGCAGAACAGTAATTGGTACTAGTCATAGGTTGAAAGCACATTCCAAAAGGATGGTAACACCAGCTCATTAAAAAGACCTTGGTATCCACACTCCCTACAGATACCGACCCAGGTTCAGGAAAGGGTCTAAAATGACAGCAGGATGGATAGAGATGGCCTAACTGAACCACAAAGTGAAGGGTGGTATCTAAGTAGCCTCAGAAGGTGGCAACCTAACATGTCAAGAGTGACGTGTAACTTGTTTGTACCTGTTACTTGTGGAGGACAGTCTTTGTCCAGCCAGGAATCAGTCGGGTGTATCACTGATTGAGCTGAGTCCATTGTCACGGAGAACATATGAATAGTAGAGTTTACTGACAACTATTACTATACATTTCTTAACAATAAACCTGGCTGGACACTGTCGATCCTTATCCGACTTGTGATCTTTGGGGGCTCTCTTGGGGTCTGCTGTGTCGACTAATTGTGCAGGTCAACATGGCACACATCATTGAGCACACGCACGCAGCCTTCTGATTATCATCATCGATAGAGCCTGCCAGGACACCGCAACAGTAAATCCTAACTTACTACGTTGGTGAACCTAGTACACTTGTGTTTAAAATGGGTCATAGGAGAGGTCTGGCTAGTGTTAACAATGTCCTCTGTAACATGCTGCAGTTTGTCATCACAGATTCAAACCTTGGGATGCCAGCCTACCTTGCTGAAAGGCTGCGCAAGGCAAGGAAGTGGTCTCATAAAAGATAACTTTTTATGTGACATCATGAATCAGGCTGCTACTGAAAAGAATTGAAGGAGTAGAGGGCTAGTGAGTGCAAGGCACAGAAGGAGAACATGGAGCACCAAGCAGATACACTTCAGGAGTTGCTAGCACTTCAGACGAACTAGCTGTGCAACTGCCCCTGCCGCAGTACCCCACCGTTTTCCATGCACACCCCAGTCATCACCGACACAATTTGGCCACCACCCTGTCACTGGCCTGCACCCACTGTGCTCCACACATGCTGGCTCACTGTCCATGTCCACATTTTCACAGACACCCAATGTATTCCATCCCCATCCACGTGCAGTTTAGCTTCCACTGTACAGCACAAGAAATAACAGGGCTGTGTGTGAAACCTGAACATATACAAATCTCTAAACATCTTGGGGCCTCAGCTCCTCCCCTTTCCACTAGGGATGTAAAATCCTGTTTTAGTAAGTGTTTAAATGTAACTAGTTAACCAATTAAAAGAGGGACCAACAGGCAGGAAGCTGCTGAAGCTCCCACCAAGCTAACCATTCACATCCCTATTCCCAACCAAATGCAACTGTATCATGCTGCATGTGTTTTTTAATAAATACAATTATTGTGTTTTAAAGCAATCTTCATTCTATTTCATGAAAGCAAGCAAACATAGCCCAACAAAGCAGAGTGCATCATACAGACCAATCATAGTAACCTCCCAGCAATTCTGCCACTGTAGTCCCATTAAGAATTCATAGAGCTTTTTTATTAAAATTAAAACTTAAAGTGAGCACCATCCTCAATGATATACAATATGAATGACCAGTTTATACAACAAAACTAAGAGGCTCCACTTTCATTCAGGCAGCATTCCATTTTAAAAGGAGGAGCTCCCAAAACATTGAGCCTTTAATATATGTGCTGCAGTGAATTGCGTGCAAAGATGTCATGTTTAAGGAACACATCTACCCAGAGTATTAGGGCATAACAAGCTGAGGGGTAAATCTACTGCACTGTAGTGGGCTTTGCTCTCATTGGCTGTGTGGACTCTAGTACTGCACAGAGTAACTTCAAAAGTATGCTTTGACCTACTGGTAGGTTAAAGCGCAATAATGGAGTATGGAACTTATAGTGTGCAATACTATGCCAGACCTGAAGAAATGATATTTGAAATCTTGTCTCTCTCACCAACAGAAGATAAAAGATGTTACCTCACCCACCTGGTTTCTTCACTGCAATTGCAGTTAGTCTCATTCCTCTGTTTTCTTTCTATAATGGGCCCAGTTTCACTTGGAGAAAGAAAACACTAATTACCAGGCCCAGCTGAAGTTCAGCACTACTATATTCCTGTCCTCACAAACTTTGTCAGATGCATACTGTAACAATGCAATATTACCTAAAATTAAACTGTCTAACAATAAGTCTTTTGTAGACAAACTAAAACAATGTCACCTTTTCCTACAGTAAATAAAGCCAAATCTTATATTGCCTTATGGATCAGAGTTTTATATTTATACAATCTGCAGGTTTATATATATGTGATGAGGAAAGGTGCATCCTTTGGGAGCAACATGGAAAATTAAACAATATCACTGCATACACTATTAGGAAGAATGCTCTAATCAAATGGCTCTCACATCAATAGCTGCATATGGTATCTTACAGAAAGTGGAAAGCAGTTTTATTTTAAGAATGAGTAGTTGGCCCTGTATTTAGTTGGTGCTTTTCCATTAAATTTTCAGTTGGTGCTTTTCCATTAAATTTTCAGTAAGTTTTAACATTAATAATAACCCAACCAGCAAAAACAACCTAAAAGCAAACAAGCACAAGTAAAGACAGAATGTTAACCAAAAAAGAGAAGAGGCAAAAACTCTTCGCAAAACTTTTATTATCAAAATTATAAAATAAAATTTTGTACAGAAACAATTCATAGATCAGACTATCTAGTTACAGCATTTATTCATATAACATCCTCAAGATGAGCATTAAAGTCTTGACTTAATACAAACCTAAAAACTTAGCAACCCAAGGACAGGTATGTCAATTAGAAGGTTACCTGAATTATCACTGCACATATATTTCTAAAGTTCCCATTCATGAAATGAAAAAGATCAGTCTACGATTTTTGACCAAAAAGGAAATATTCACTCTAGGATGAATGCTATCCAAACCTTTGATTATACATTGGTTCAAGGTTTCACATAATTAAAAGAAAATGGGTGAAGGGGAATTTTCAGACACAAAATGAGAGTCATGAAAGGCAGTGGGAGTTGTTGGATGCCTAAATGCCTTTAAAAGTTTCACTCTAGCAGTATGAGGTGCTGAATTGTGGTAAGAAGTAAATATCACTATAGAAAAAAGCTGATGCATAAAATAGCCTTCTACCAAAAAGATTCAATTAGTTCTAGTTCAACAAAGCCAAGGTGATTCTAGTTAGGATTGATCTCATTTATAATATTACTTTCTAAGTCTTCATTAACTGTACAATAATTTTCATTGTTAGATTGATTCATACAACGTACTACTTTCCATTGCTTTAATTACACAGTAGTCCAAACTAGAGCTTTTCAACTTTAAGTCCTTGCTTTTAGCTGGACTTAAAGTTCATTAACCATGTCATGCAAAATAACTTTCTACAGCGATACTGTGCTCAGGATTAGGCCACAGCATGTGTGAATGCTACCAAAATATATTCAACCATTACATCTGCACTCCCAGACTATTACTTTTTAGCCTTTAGAGGAAAGGATTGCAAATCCCATTAATACCCTATTAGCCAGGATATGTGATTTCTTTTAAAAAGAATCTGAATCTGAGCTGTACTACATAGCTAGAAGGGTTTCATATAAGTTCCAACCTAACCATGGGTTTTGAAAACCACTGGGGCCTTAAAAAAAAAAAAAAAAAGAAAATTCAGGCTCCAGTTCCAAAAGGCTAGAGACCATTTGATCATAAAGTTCTGAAAGCAGTAAATATGATGATTTATTACATTTGATCAATTTATTCCATTTGCAATCTAATTTGTGATTGATTAAATAAGCTTCTCAAACTGACCGTATGCCTGTATCTCAAGTAGAAATTGTGTACTTACACTGTAGTACTTTCTCACTGTTGACCTTGCACTGATGCAGCATTACTTGGCAGCAATAGTGGAAACACTAATATAAACAGGATGCAGTCATTTTCCATCACCATTGTCAGCCCACATTAGGATTGCTACCATTGCTATTGTCAGTGGAGCTGCACTAGTACTAGTTCAGTGAGGAAAAATGTGGCTGCCCTAGAAGTTTGCAGCAATGTTCTATACTCACAAGGGAAAAGGAAGCTATGAACAGAGACCATCAAACTTTTGGCCCTCAAAAGTTCTCTCAGCTGTGCATTTTCCCATTTTGTCACACACTAGAAACCTTAAACTTTTATATTAATTCCTTATTCAAGCAGAGGGGGCAAAAATGCTGCTTTTTTACACTTCTGAGCACTGTATAAAACCAAACGATGAAAACGTGCCCACCATAAAGAAGTTTTAAAACAATCTCAATAAATTTTTAATTCTTTGAAGGACTAGTGATAATTTTGTAGTTGCTAATTTTATAACCGATCTATCATGACGCTTAACAGATTTCAGCTTCAATTGGCTACTGTTACTCTTCCTGAATTTTTAGAGACAGAAATTAACTAATTTCACCAGGCCAAGGTTTAACATCTATATTTCCACATAGGTCCATGTGAAACACCACAATTAATATTTTAAATGCATTTAATGTTTTCAATACTGTTAACTGTAAATAAAAACTGCAACGAAGACAACTGTCTGAACAAGACACTATCAGTTTAAAGCTGCATCAAGCTTCACCCTCTTGTTTCAGAGAGAAAGGCCAAAGTGGATGCTAGCCAGACTGCATAACAACAGGAAGGGGAAGAAAGCGCTTATCCAACAGTATTTAAAAGAGCATCACTGCCTGCAGCCCAGGACTCAACATGATCTGTGGAAGAACTACTGATTATCTTGGAAAACGTTGTCCCTTTTTACTTGGAAAAGAAAGAAAAGAAAATGCTGATTATCCTGGGATTAAAATCCAAAAGTGTTTGAACAATCAATTGCACACGAAGTGGGACATGGAAGAAAAAGCACACAACTGCAGGAAGGTGCCATTGACAACCCATCACAAGCTTAATCTTCCATTTCAAGTTCACGTTTCAGACTGCAAAATACAAACAGGAACCAGTTTTAGTTCAAGAAAAGCAGGTTGATCTATTATAGCATTTGATTTCTATTCAGTTTAGATACAGTTTGGAAGCTGTGGGAATAAGTATTAACTGAACTTTAATGCCAGCAGAATAAGTATTTAGCATTTACACTGTATACCACTTTACATACAAGTAAGTAGTCACAATTCCCATGAGATCATCTCAATTTCACAGATGACAAGTCAGAGGCCAAGTGGTTTACCTAAGACTTCCAAACAATTCAGAGGAGGAGCCAAGATTTCTCCATTCCTGGCTTTCAGACCTTTGCCTAAGCAACAACAACTGGGCTATGAAAAAAAAATAGCAATTACCTGTTTAAGTAAGCATGAACATTGTCGTAGCCATGATACTTGGCCAAATAAACCAGCACGCCAGTAGCACACCGGCCATCCCGCTGTCTGCAGAAGCTACAATTGCAGATTCCACGACAAGGTGGGCAGCGCCAGTTCTACAGAAAAATAAGACATCTTTTAAAGAAACTGAAATCTCAAGAGATTCATTGAGGTCCTACTCCTGCTGAAAGGTCCTATCAACCCCTTCCCGCTCTGGCTCAAAACAACTCCAGGCTGGCACAAATGCTGTTGAGATGCAAGTGTTTGTGAGGTACAAAGTTTTCTAAGGTGCTAGGCATCTTCTGTACTTTCAACAGAGCCATAAAGTGCACCCAAAATGTCCCCCTCTGTCTTCCAGACCCAATATAGTGACAACTGTCTCTCTGTTTAAGGCAGCTGGATGAATTCCTGCTCTGTTGCTTGATGTAGGATGAGAGGGAGCATTCCTCTCCCTACAACAGACACTAAAGCCAGACAAAAGAGAAACTGCTTTGCTCTGATAATTCAATAGCCTGAAGTTCAAGAATATGCTTAATGGCTGCACTGCTTCCATAATTGATAGTTATTACCATAGTAGTTATAGGAACAGTGTGGTGCCACAAGGTAGGAATGGCAAGGGGAACTTTAGAGGCATGGGCGTTCACAAAACCCTTACTCAGGGAAAGTCTTTTGCAATTAATTGCTGCTGGTGCTGCACCACTGTGTAGAAATGCTCACTGAAGCAGACCCTGAGAGTCTTCCAACTCCCAGGCGAGCCTGTAACCAAGCTCAGTCTCTCTCTTGCCCAATGACCCTTTTAATTATTTACACACGGTGGAACAGATCCAAGAGAATAATGAGAAGGATCCACCCTGAATACTCAACAGCCCACTGGTTAGGAATCACCTGGGAGGTGGGAGACCCAAATTCAAGTCCCTGCTTCATGAGATTGAGTGGGAATTTGATGCTTAGGTCTCCCATGCTCTGGATAAGTGGCTACCCACTCAACATTCTAGCATTTGTGAATCTGACTCTCCCCATGCGTTGTAAAAAAAGACCCTGGGCACTAGACTAGTTCAGGATGGTGAATTCCACAAGACAGTAGGATGCCCAAGAGCTCAAGTCTCCACTGTGAACCCCCCAACCATGATACTTTGTCTCATAGCTACAGTAGTAAAGGGCATTAAAACACAGCTCGCCCACCAACATCCTGATTTTAGCATTAACTATGATGCATCATTCCATGAAAAGGGCTTCCCTACAGTAAACAAGTTAAACCCCATGTCCATATTAAATTATCTTACTGGGTCCAGCAATGCAGTCCTGACATCTTCCCCATATCGATTGCGTAGACAAGGTCCACAGAACTGACCCCGCACTCCTACGCAGTCTGGGTTACGGCAGTTTGTCTTAGTATCGATGGTTTTTTGGCGACACTGATGACAAGTAGATCCCTACAACACAAACAGGAGTTCAGGAGACAAGAAAGCCAAGACCAGTAGGGTTAATTAACAAAACAGCACATTGACAACCAACCCAATCCTTTGCATCATGGTTCAGCCCTTTGCATGAGTACTTCTTCCAAGATTTGAATAACCCAAAAGAATTATAACAAAGAGAAAGCTAGCTTAGTGTACAATCTGCATTTCGCTGATTTGCAATACATATACTTACCATCACCTGGTTATATACTTTATCTCGAGCAGTTTCACAGATATTATCCAACTCTTCCTCTGTTATTTCTTCCACTGGACGTACGACATGAGGAAGAGCCATAGCACCAGGGCGACTTCTCCTGGGAGTTCGAATTTCCTGCTGAAGAGAGTGCAAGAATTAAAATCTAAGTTTTATTTTGTGGTCATAGCATTACCGCCAGCAGAAATCCCACACGAACAAGGGCTGAGAATTTCAAAGCAGTCTAAGGGATTAAGATGTCTATCTTCACTAGAATTGGCAGACAAGTATTGAGTTAATGGGATTCAGGTCTCCAGCTTTAGTGCTAGAAACATAACAAAATAAAAATCAAATGCTAATCAATCTTTTTTTTTTTAGTTCCTGATGAAGTAGAGAAAGTGACAATTTTTCCACTGAGACAATAAAAATAAAATGGTAATTGTGCAGCGCTCCCAATTTTTCCCATCCTCCACCAGTCTCAGTGTGGACATGAATGCTAGCTAGCTCTGCACGATCTCTAGTTCCATCAACAAACAGGCTGAGGCTACACATACCTGAATAACCATTACCGAATTATATTTTTAAAGTTTCCCCAATTAATGCTCTACCATAACAGTACAACACGTTAAACCTACCTCTAAGTATTCGTCAGACATCTTTCTTCGCCTCACTAAGCTGTACCTGTCATCTTCTTCCTCCTCTTGTAGAGGAGTAGGTGGTCCATCAATCAGGGACCTGGATCTGGTGTGAGGCCGAGAAATTCGGTCTGGGTTCCTCCTTAAAGCACTTTGGGGAAATGAGCTTCTTGGAGCCCGCTTTGGTCTCTGAAATTAAAAAAATGGGGGCAAGAGGCTTTGTTTAACTCAAAGGGAAACAAAAACAAAATAACTTTGTTTCTAGTACAAAAAACAGAATACAATTACTACACTGCAGGGTAAATTCAGCTCTGCCATTCGACAAACTATGGAAACATACAAATCCCAAGCTGCAGATGTTAGTTCCTATATAAGGAAGAAGGCAGCAATTCACCTGAGTAAATGTAAGAGTCTCGATGAGCTTAGACATTTTTGTCTGCTTTACAGAAAAGGATATATTTTCAGTAGGAAAATAATAATCAAGTAAGTAGCAATCTAATAGTACTTTTCAACATGTTTTACTTAGAAGGGCATGTTATCTTCCTCCCCATTTTATAGATAGGGAAGAGGCACAGAAAGTCATACAAGTGAGTCATTGGTAACATCCGGTGTAGCATTTAGGGATTTCGACTCCAAATTCTGTGACCCACTCATTGGGACATGCTGCCTCCTTAAGTAGATTGACACTGCAGCCCTAAAACATATAGATGGGTCTAAACCAGAAAATGTATTCAAGTACCTTCAAACTTCAGATATCAGAACTGAAGCTTAAGGTACCCACCCTTTCTTCATCCTTTGTGTAAATATGCATTTAGAAAGGGGTTTTGTTTTGTTTTATGGCTTTAGTTTGCCTTTGATATTGAGACTTCCAGGTGCCTATGACTGGATATGTTGTTCAGTTTTTACAGAACAGCAAATCAGAAAGATACTGCATGACTGGGATGATTGTTTTAACAAGTAATAAAATTCTGAACAAATGGACTTTGGTTTACTTGATCTATTAAGCTTTTTATTTGAAAGGGGTTTTGTTTTGTTTGTTTTTTAAATCAAACACTAGATTTACTCAGAAGACTGATATATAAGACAAAGAGAAATTAATTTCTACTTACTGGGCTGGTAGTTGATAACGATCTTCTGTCAGTGAAAATACCAGGGACATTTTTTAATTCAGCCATTAGTTTTGCTAGCTAGAGGGAAAACAAAAAAAATATGGTCTTAAAAAAGAGTTTGTGCTCTATTACAGGCTAATAGATTAGAGCAATTGCCTAGAAGTACAACTGCCTTATAGTAAATTCAGTTATATTCTTCGACTTCTACATCTTATCTTTATATCCTGGTGTCTGAAAGTGGGTTGAAAATTATGCTTAGACTTAATAGGCTTCCAGCCTAAACCAGAATAAGGCTTCAGAATACAAAGCTCTCTGCTGAAGAACCTATTTCAGTCCATGTATTTTCATGTGCCAGTGAATGTGCAGTATCAGGGCTCTAAATTTCTGTTAATGCATTGAGGTAACTTCCATTAATGTTAATTTATATGGGAGAAGAGAATTGCATCGAGATTAGAAATCAAGGACCAAAATGAACCGAAGAACTTCCTGCATACCTACCATTGCTTTGTTTTCCTTTATGTTTAAAGCTCTTTTCTCTAAGAATTTGGGGCCCTTTTCTTCAGAGTCAGAGTCAGAATCCAGGGCAGATGGCTTTATTTCAGGAGGTGATGCTATTCCACTCTTTCCCCTTGTAGACCTTCGAGTAGGAAACTTCATAGCCACTTTCAGAGGAATCGAGTGTCTCTCACGTCTCCTATACTGCAATTTGTTCTCAGCACGTAAATCATTTTTCTCAGCGTCTGACTCCAATGTCTATCAAAACCCAATAATGTAGTTTATGAATGATACTGAATTGTTGTATGGTTAAGTATGATAAGCACATTTATTTAAAAGGACACCAACTTGAAATCTGGTTGTTTTTTTAAGTTTTGGGCATTACTACCCATGAAGCCCCCTGACAAATGTTGTGGTTTTACAAAGGGCTTAAATACACAAAAAGATAAAGATTAGTTTCTCTTGTAAATTTAGTTAGTAAAGTATTTCAGAGAAAAATGTAGTTTGAGTTGGTATGCTTTAAGGATCCAACCCTTCAAGTTATTCCACGTGGGTGAACAAGACCCCCACAGCAGTTCTCAGTACAGTGTCAGATCTAAGTTTGTGAACTACAAAAAATTCAATGGCTAAGAGTACAACAATAAGTAAATTG